>NC_044349.1:6403550-6556731 GCF_007364275.1 Archocentrus centrarchus | reverse complement strand
CCACGAAGCTCAAATCTCAAACTATTTCTTGAACATGACAGTAAGTTCACTGTACTCAGATGACCTTCACAGTCACCAGATTTCAATCCAACAGAGCATCTTTGGGCTACGGTAGAGCAGGAGATTCACATCATAGATGTGCAGCTGACAAATCTGCAGCGACTTTATGATTTCATGTCGATTTGGACCAAAAATGTTTCCAGGAATGTTTCCAGCACCTTGTTGAATCCAGTACTAGCAAGTTGTGCCTAATAATGTGGCTATGAGTGTGTGTATCTATCTATCTATCTATCTATCTATCTATCTATCTATCTATCTATCTATCTATCTATATATATAAATATATATATATATATATATATATATATTTCAGAAATTAAAGCTTTATACTTTGAAAGTTTTTTTCACATTTTTTGCCCTTTATTGTACAAAGATCTGGGTTAAGCAGGTTAAACAAAAACTAAATCCGTTATTAAACCTGATTTTGTCATATAGATTTGTCGAATAATTGTCACCTTTTCCTACACTGGCCTGATGATAGTCTTGTTCCTCTGTGCTGCTCTAATCCAGACAACTTTCAGCTCTGCAGGTGCCACTTGTATCTGAGCTGATCTGGCCATGACTGGCCTCTCATCTGATCTAATTTGACCTTGGACTGCTTTGTCCCGCTCAAGAAGACCACAGTGGTCACAGTGGCTTGGTTTTAATCTTTCCATGTCCTTCTAAAGGCTTTGATATCGACAGCAGACAGCCTCAGACTTTCACTCAGACAGACCTTTTTTTTTTTTTTTTTTTTACAGCAGACAAGAATGGAGGTAAAATTGTCCAGATGTGCAAAACTGATATAAACTCTTCACACAGACTTGTGCTGTAATTGCTGTCAAAGGTGGCTTTACTAAATATCAACTTAAAGGATGAGGGTATCTAAGTAAAAAAATAAAATGAAAAATTAGTGTTAAAAAAAGTTGAATAAAAAGTATACCGCATATTACAGAGTATACTAGTACAACTAGCAATTTCTGTATTTAAGTCAGGACCACTTTAATTAAAGAAAGATTCTATTTTAATATGCAGTATTTTATTGCAGATCTCCAGCAGCAAGACCCCGTACAGAACAGAGCAGGCATTGATGACAAGCATGGCACTGATTAAGTCAGACACTGCATGAAAACGGAGGAGGATTGTGAACAGCTTGTGGATGTGCAGCAACTGTAGGCAGGCTAAAAGCTGCCTAAATAGTACACTCTATTGAGATTTGCTGGGATTGCGAAGTGAGCTTGATTTCATGGCCTGCCTAAACAAGGCTGTGCTTAGTTTGTTGGCACTGTATGTATTTCATTGTTTCATCTGATGACTTATTGTGTGTTAATATTATTTAACATAAAAAATGCTCAAAATAATCATTGCTAACATTTTTTGCTGAACCTTGAAGGCCGAGCTCTTCCATCTCACTTTTACTTTTTTCACTTCTTTCCCATCATTATAGCAGAAAAACAGCAACAGTTTCTCTGGGACTCTCATGCATCAATAAGAATGTTGGACCTCCTGCAAAAGAACAGAATGAGAAAGAGCTGAAATAGTAGTTTTATTCCAAACTATCAGGCTGTCCTAAAAGCTCCCTGAAAAGCCTTCAGCTGATCCAAAATGCTGCAGCTAGAGTACTGACAGGGACTAGAAAGAGAGAGCATATGTCTCCCATATTGGCTTCTCTTCATTGGCTTCCTGTTAAATCCAGAATTGAACTCACATACAAGGTCTTGAATAATCAGGCCCCATCTTATCTTAAAGACCTCATAGTACCATATCACCCCAATAGAGCACTTTGCTCTCAGACAGCTGGCTTACTTGTGGTTCCTAGGAACCTTCAGCTTTCAGGCCCCTCTTCTGTGGAACCAGCTCCCAGTTTGGAGTCAGGAGACAAACACTTGGTACAAACATAGGCCTAGGCTGCTGGGGGTTCCCAGGATGCGCTATTTCTTCTTCACTCACCTCTTTTCACGCTCTGTGTGTTACCACTCTGCATTTAATCATTAGTTATTATTAATCTCTGGCTCTCTTCCATAGCATGTCTTTTGTCCTTTTGTCCCAGCTCCCTTCCTTCACCCTAACCTGCCCCTCCCTGAGCCTGGTTCTGCTGGAGGTTTCTTCCTGTTAAAAGGGAGTTTTTCCTTTCCACTGTCACCAAGTGCTGCTCATAGGTGGTTGTTTTGATTGTTGGGTTTTTTCTGTAAATTGCAGGGTCTTTACCTTACAATATAAAGCACCTTGAGGTGAGTGTTGTTGTGATTTGGCGCTATATAAATATAATTTAATGTAATAGAGTTTTCTGCCATGGAACCTTTAGGCATCAATATAATTGCCAAACAAGTAGATTTTTGCTGCTGTACATATGTTTAAAATGCAACTTAATAGAAGGCTTTATACTGCACTGCTATGTACCAATTGTAAGTGACTTCAGAGGTGTGGAATCTGTCATGTATCAGTGTTTGTAAAATAAATAGTTATGATGTGCTTAAATCAGTAGTGGCACAATGGAAGTCACCAGCATTTACTTTGTCAAAATCAGTATTTATTATTTTTTATTCAAATGATCATTATTATGAGGCCCATGAGTATAATTATGGCCAAAGGTAGTTTCATCCCAAATTAAAAATGAAGTACAATGGCTGCAGTATCATTAGATTTGCACACAAAATCAAGGACAATTCAAATGTCATTTCTGTTTTAATTAAACCACTGGATTTGAACTTTATGCAACATATGGCTCAGTCACACTAGAGTAAAACGAAGATGGCAACCTCATTGCAACTTGGAAAAATTGGCGGTTGCCGAATGCATTGAATTTTTTGTTTGTTTTTGCATTCGGTGAACAAATGCAAATTGCAAATAGCTCAACCTCAAGGTGATTGCACACGTCACCTGGTGGGAGGCAACCTGTGCAATCATTCTCAGACAGATTGGTGAAGGTTTGCAAATAATTGTAAATTAATTTATGAATGCAGACATTGCAATCAGTCTGAGTCACTCTACACTACACCTTATTGCAATGGGGGACTCAACTCAACGGTTGCCAATTGGCTGTATTCTGGTTTTATTCCTATATAAAAGGAAGGTTGCTAAGTCACTGTTTGTGGAGGAATTTCAAAATTTCTATTTCAGATGTATGAGGTTATGGCTGGATGCTGAATGTGAGCAGTTAATGTGAATTTCTGACTATGGAAACAGTAATGGCTTTGCAACTGGCAGCAACAAAAAAAAAAAAATCTGATGATTTACCAAAGTTAATTACCATATTATCACAAAGATTGCATGTATATATATGTATATAATTCCTATTCAATCTCAAACTGATTGATTGACTCTGCCTTATTGCCATTTTGTTGCTGTTTTGCACCAAAGTCACTTTGAGGACAGCCGCTGACTGTGAGTGGTCACAGACCTGGTCCCCGTCTTCAAAGCAACCATTTCAAAGGCAACAAGACTGCAAGTTCAGTGCACACGGCCACAATTTGGTCACGCCACTACTAGTGGACTGTACCTTATAAGTTATACATTACTTACTGAGTAAGAATCTGACTTTTGAATAACCTGCTGAAATACTCAATTCAAGTAACCTCTCTGCTGTCACTCGTCATGCAACATTGTATTCGTTGGGTAACTAAGAAGATGCTGGGCATAACCTTACCATCCACTTTATTGAGTTCCCACCAATTCTAACTCCATTTGTGTTGATGAACATTGTCTTTGTGCTTGCTTGTGCGTGCATGTGTCTTTTTTGACTTAAAGCTATTAGTTTTCATTAGGCAAGCCAGGGAAGTATCCTGCCATTTCTGACCTGGTAGCACACAAAACAAAATGTAAAAGCTTGAAAATGCTGCTAATCATCTTGGAAATGGACTCATTTGTTTATAGTAATGATTATAGTGTCTCAAAGTTAATGAGGCAATGACTTATTGATGGGTAGCATGGTGGCTTAGTCATTAGTTGCCTCACATCAAGAACTCACAGGTTACTAACCTGACTGCAACCTCTCTGTGTAGAGTTCTTTATTCACACATGCAGGTCTGGAGGGTTGAATCTCACAATAACCCATTGGGATGAAAGCAATGAATATCAGAGTAACTCAGGTGTTTTTATTGGCATTTGCCCAGTGCACACCAGGGTAAGCTCAAGCCCCTGCCTCCACATGACCCTGAAAGGCAATAACCTGCCACAGAGAATGAAGGAACTGATGGCATGTTAATGGCAGATGACCACTCTGTATACAACAGAGAATGACTTCGAATCAGGAGGTGCAATATGAACATTACAGAATGAAGGATGCTACACAACAGGAAGTAATTGTAAAAATCAAGGCTGATGAATTTATGTAACTATGTAAAACCATTACCGAAATACTACTGTGTGCAAGTTCAAGTATCTTGAGGCTGTGTTATTTGACTTTTGGCTACTTTTGTTGCAAGACCTTGACCAAAGTCATCCTAACAGTAAGTCTTTGCCACTGAATCTCGATAATCTGGAACTTGAAACTTTCCCATAAATTTCTGTTCAAGCTTCTTTGAGTGCCATATCTTCCTCTTATAATTGTTTCTGCCTTGACCCGAGTGTTGCACCTCAAAGTACTTCGCTCTGTTCATAGTAAAAGAAACACTTTCCATTGTGAAAAATGACCACCTTTTTTCCTTCATAGCTTACAATGAAAATGGCTGGTGTAATTACTAGGATACAGAGCTGATAAAGTCTGCCATATGTAACATCCTGAGTTTCTAACAAACCAGCTAGCAGTTAGCGAGGTAAAGTATAATACACCATATTTACTACAGAATTTTTTGACTAGTCCAATAATTTCTACAAGGTACAAGTTTTTCAATGTCTTTCAACCACAAAGGGATTTGCTATTCTTCTGCTGACAATATGCTTTACAACAACAGCCTATGCCTTTTTCCAACAACCCTATTGAAGAGGTATCTGGCATTCCCTGAATAGCCATCATGCAAACAGACCTGAAATCTTTTTGCTGTGTGTACCTAAGAAATGCCAGACAAATGTTTTGTTCAAAAAAAAAGAAAAAAAAGAATCACATCAGAAACAGCAATGCAGACTGAGAATGACAAAGAGAGAAACGCAGCGTGAGAAAAAGCGAGCAAGAGAAGGACAGAGAAACAGACATAGAATAGATAGAAACACACAAAGGTGAATACATCTGTGGCAGAGCAGAATAAAAAGGTGCTTTTGTACAACAGGTGAGACACAGGATATTGCTGCATTGTTTACTTGGCTTCTACTCTGATCAAATGAATTTGTGCATATTGTGTTGGTTGACAATGTAAGATAATTTATTTTAGAGTGTGGTAAATGAACTAAAGGCTTGTGAGATTCTCTCTCATGCTATGAATTGCTTATAAATTTAGACCCTTAAATCGATTTATACACAATAGTTGCACAGAAACATGAGAGTCACGTGGGCCACTTAAATAAAAGTAGGCTTACAACACACTGAAAAGGACATACACTCACCAGCCATTAGGTACAGCTTTCAGTTGCTCCAGATTTATCAGCTGCATGTCCATAATTCAGGTGGTGCAGTGGTTAGCACTGTTGCTTCACAGCAAGAAGGTCTGAGCTCAAATCCACCTTGGACTTTTTATGTGGCACTTGCATGTTATTCCCATGTTTCATGGATTGCACATTATCCTGCTGGAAACAATACTCAGGTAGGCACGGTTTCCTGTTCTTAGCTGACAAGAGAGGCACTCAGCGTGGTCTTCTGCTGCTGTAGCCCATCTACTCCATTTGCTTCAAGGTTCAATGTGTTGTGGATTTAGAGGTGGTCTTCTTCACAACCTGGTTGTAAAGAGTGGTTATTTGAGTTACTGTTAGCTTCCTATTTGCTCAAAACAGTCTAGCCATTTTTCTCTGACCTCTGCATTAACAATGCATTTTCACCCAGGGAACTGCTGCTTGCTGGATATTTTCTCTTTTTCATACCATTCGCTGAACTCTAGAGATGCTTATGAGGGAAAATCTCAGTTTATCAGCAGTTTCTGAAATACTCAGACCAGCTCGTCTGGCACCAACAACCACGCCACGTTCAAAGTCACTTAAATCACCCTTCTTCCCCATTCTGATACTCAGTTTGACCTTCAGCAGGTTGTCTTGACTCTGTCCACATCTCTAAAATTGCTGCCATGTGATTCGCTAATTAGATCTTTTTGTTAACGAGCAGTTGAACAGGTGTACCTAAAAAGTGGCTGGTGAGTGTATTTTCAAATAATCTGGCATTATTTAATAATAATTATAACTGGGGGTCACAGAAGTGATGCAGTATATACATAAAAAACAAAAGTTAAAAATATTGTTGTAATGTAATATTGATGTAATGTACAATGTAAGAGGTTCAAGGCATTTCCCTGTCCACAACACTCTCTAGTTTTCAGTACAATCAAGCATTTGAAGGTTGAGCAAGACTGATCTGTAGAGGTTTCACCCCACAACCCAAAAGACTCAAAGTACAGCAGTGATGGGAAAAAATGAAGTTTTTGGGGTACCTGGGATACAGTACTGTTCACATAAAATATTTGCCCACCTGCTCAGTACCTTACTGTTTTGCAAAAACAGTGTTTAAGCAGTAAGCAAAAACCAACAAGTCATTCAATTCAATTCAATTTTATTTATATAGCGCCAAATCACAACAAACTGTCGCCTCAAGGCGCTTTGTATTGTGGGTAAAGACCCTACAATAATACAGAGAAAACCCAACAGTCAAAACGACCCCCTATGAGCAAGCACTTGGCGACAGTGGAAAGGAAAAACTCCCTTTTAACAGGAAGAAACCTCCAGCAGAACCAGGCTCAGGGAGGGGCAGTCATCTGCCGCGACCGGTTGGGCTGAGGGGAGAGAAAGACATGCTGTGGAAGAGAGCCAGAGATTAATATCAATTAATGATTAAATGCAGAGTGGAGTATAAACAAAGTAAATAAGGTGAATGAGAAACAGTGCATTATGTGAACCCCCCAGCAGACTAGGCCTATAGCAGCATAACTAAGGGATGGTTCAGGGTCACCTGATCCAGCCCTAACTATAAGCTTTATCATAAAGGAAAGTTTTAAGCCTAATCTTAAAAATAGAGAGGGTGTCTGTCTCCCGAATCCAAGCTGGAAGCTGGTTCCACAGAAGAGGCGCCTGAAAGCTGAAGGCTCTGCCTCCCATTCTACTCTTAAGTATCCTAGGAACCACAAGTAAGCCAGCAGTCTGAGAGCAAAGTGCTCTGTTGGGGTGATATGGTACTATGAGGTCTTTGAGATAAGATGGTGCCTGATTATTCAAGACCTTGTATGTGAGGAGAAGAATTTTAAATTCTATTCTAGATTTAACAGGGAGCCAATGAAGAGAAGCCAATATGGGAGAAATCTGCTCTCTCTTTCTAGTCCCTGTCAGTACTCTAGCTGCAGCATTTTGGATCAGCTGAAGGCTTTTCAGGGAGCTTTTAGGACAGCCTGATAATAATGAATTACAATAATCCAGCCTAGAAGTAATAAATGCATGAATGAGCTTTTCAGCATCACTCTGAGAAAGGATGTTTCTAATTTTAGAAATATTGCGCAAATGCAAAAAAGCGGTCCTACATATTTGTTTAATATAAGATAAGATAAGATAAAACTTTAATGATCCCACGACGGGGAAATTTGTGCATTACAGCAGCTCAATACAGAGAAAAAATGAAAAGGATGAGTAAGACAAATAACTAAACTAAAAACCAAAACTAAAATTCAATAGAATAAAATAAAATAGCAAAAAACTATATGTGCATTGAAGGACATATCCTGGTCAAAAATGACTCCAAGATTTCTCACAGTGTTTCTGGAGGCCAAAGTAATGCCATCCAGAGTAAGTATCTGGTTAGACACCATGTTTCTAAGATTTGTGGGGCCGAGAACAAGAATTTCAGTTTTATCTGAATTTAGAAGCAGGAAATTAGAGGTCATCCAGGCCTTAATGTCTTTAAGACATTCCTGCAGTTTAACTAATTGATGTGTGTCATCTGGCTTCATTGATAGGTAAAGCTGAGTATCATCTGCATAACAATGAAAATTGATGCAGTGCTTTCTAATAATACTGCCTAAGGGAAGCATGTATAATGTAAATAAAATTGGTCCTAGCACAGAACCCTGTGGAACTCCATAATTAACCTTAGTGTGTGAAGAAGACTCCCCATTTACATGAACAAATTGGAGTCTATGAGATAAATATGATTCAAACCACTGCAGTGCAGTACCTTTAATACCTATAGCAAGCTCTAATCTCTGTAATAAAATGTTATGGTCAGCAGTATCAAAAGCTGCACTGAGGTCCAACAGGACAAGAACCTCATGTGACTGAGGTTTGGGTCTCTTGTTCATTCACAACCAACACATTGCAGCAAACTGAAGAGCAGAAGTGCCGACCCTTGAAGTTCCTTTAGAAGCCACTTGAGCGCATTAATACCCATAGACTCCTGTGCTACCTTTCACCTCACTGGTGCTAATTGGAGTTATGAGGAACTGGGCTTCTCCACTGTGTTTGAGCTGTTGGTGCACTTTAGAGACGTTTTAATGGAGTTATCTGACAAATAATACAGCATGCTGTGTGGTATAATTGTCAAGAAGTTTGTATCTCAGTTCAGGTATTTAATTAGTCCATTACATAGCAGATATGTGTTTCTGTGCATTCCACCCATTACACTTCAGTGATGCAACCTGCTAACCAAGCTTGCTTGGTTGTTGATAGGTTCAGATCATTTTATAAAACATGGAACAAAGCACCAACTCTTATTTTTACTTGCAGCAAAGGGAAACGTCCTCTGTGCTCACTCGGAACAAAGAGGAAAAGATCTCCGAAGGACGGCCGCCTTCGCAGCTGTTTTATTTCACTGGCTCACATGATTAAATCACATATGTTTACCCAAGGCTCAGGTTGCAACATCACTCACTTCACATGATTAGATCACGTATGTGTGTGTGTGTGTGTGTGTGTGTGTGTGTGTGTGTGTGTGTGTGTGTGTGTGTGTTTGTGTGTGTGTGTGTGCGTGCGTGCGTGTGTGTGTATGTCCATCAAGATAAAAGGGACAACAATATAACATAGAAAACAAATGATCAATTTATCAAAACAGAAGCTATGATAATTCATAGCAACCAAAATAAAGTTACATACAACAATTCCAACAGTTGTCCTTATGTCCAACTACGGTCGCTTCTGCCTCCAAAAATTCAACATGACAGCAGCCAAAAACACAGTATCCAGAAACCAACGTGTGACATTTCAGTGGCTACATCCATCTTTTATACAGTCTGTGCTGCAGTATGTCTTTTACCCATTTACTCTAACTGAAATCAGTTCTTTGGCTTCAGCGTGTTTCAGCTCTCAGTCCTGCGTCTGGAACAGAAGAATCACTCGCAACTCCTTTAACAATTTTTTCTTTTTTTTTTTAAATTTAAAAGTACTACCAGTTTCTTGTAGGCATTTACATGCAGTCTCACTTTCCTCCATTAGCCTCTTTACTGCACGCCATTACATGCCTCACTGGCTCTCACAGGCAATGGTCGATGAAAAAAGCGGCTTTGAGGTCTCATGTCTGAGGAAGCCAGTGGTCTAACAATAAAATCTGTTCAGACAAGGAAATGAACATGAATATACGAGGGAACAAGCCTGCCGGAATAAACGTTTGCTAATGTCATACCTTTACTGCCAATGTCCCAGTGCAGGAAATCTAAAATCCGAGATGGTTTGGTGGAACAAGAGGGAGCTACTCACTGGGTAAGGGTAAATTCAAGAAGACTGTGATTTAATGAGTAGACATACATGCAGTATTATTCTACCTATCAAACTCTAATAGTAAGACATTTCCCTGGGACCAGGGCTACGTTTTCAGATGCGTAACTGTTGGGAAAAGATGGGTAAAGAATGAGGTCTCGGTAAGATAAGAAAAAAAATGTAACAGCTTCTAGCCCTTACTACAGAAACACAGACTTTTCATACTGCGCAACATTTAACACACAGTACAGCCTTACAATATGATGACATACATGGCATTATATTCTAACCAATCAAAAACTATGCTGAGTTTGACCAAAGTCTCAAGTTTTTATATATATAAAAAAAAAAAAAAACCGATAGAAAAAAAGAAAAGAAAAACAGAGACAAACAATTTTTTTCTTACACCACGGGGCCCTGTCAGGATCAGTTCAAGCTACACAAAAAAATATACCCTGGTCACATTTGAGCGGCTACGATTTTAAATATGTGCAGCGGCATAAATGTGAAGCAGCCTGTCAAGAAGAAGCAAGGATGCTCAGTCATCTTTCACTGGTTTACATATTTTTAACAGTTGCCATATTTTGGCAGTATTGTTAATTTTCAAAGAGCCATTCTGATAAAGCATCTTTGACTTCACTTTGGAATTACAAGCGATAAGGAGAAAGAGAAACTGGCTGACAGAGTAGGAGGAGTACAGCATGAGCAAGTGAGGAGAAGACTGAGAGACTACAGCTGCCTGCAGACAAACCCAGTGGCTGTAATAGTGTCTGTTGGTAGAGTGATAAGTCAGACAGGCCCCAAGTCTCCTGATCCACTGCCAACCTTGGCCATTTGTCAGCGCTGACTTGAAACTCCCGGTGGCCATTGCGCTTCGCTGTTTGCAGCAGCAGGATCACACTTGACAGGTGAAATCATTGTGGACAGTCTTGCTACTGTTAATGGCCAGCTGCTTCTGCCATGTGTGGGTGTCTGTACATCTGCAAGAGAGGATGTGAAATACATGTAAATATGTGGAAAGATATGCAGAATATTGCTCACTCACAGGCTTTTAGGCTCGCTTCTTAAATGGCGAAAAAGAATGTTTTTCTCTTGGTGTTTGTGTGTATCTGTACCTATAGAGCAGGGCTAATGTGTTATTTTGCATAGATGTGGATGAAAGGCATGGAAGGAAAAGGGTGGAAAAGCCTTAAAAATGGTCAAAGTTGAAACCTAGTTTGAGAAAGCTCTGTTGCTTGTGGTATTTAGAGACGTTTTAGATTATGCATAAGACAGAGAATATATTAAAGCTGTGGTGGTCAGCTGATGAGTGTCTGCAACCATTTTATCCTCCTTAATGTCCTGGTAATAACCTTTGTTCCTCTTATAGCCATGCCAAAAGAAGGCACTTTTAAGTGCAGTTGAAATGTCAAACTGTATTCCACAGATCTTCTTCTTATCCCTTTAATTAAGCTGTCTTGTGGTTAATGATGGACTGTCCTGCAGAGTGCCGTATTGCAGGAAGTTCACCTTGTGTTCTTGTCTGTCACTTCTCGAAGTTCGGTTTCACAGGGTCAAGACTGAAGACCTTATTTCTGTTTTAGCGCTCGTCAGACATTACCAGGTGGCCATGGAAACACAAGCCTCGATCCAATCAAAGCTGAACAGATGCGTGAGGTGTTCCTTAAGTCTTCATTTTGTCATTGCTAAAGTCAATTGAGGGAGAAAAATGAGAGTTATAACTGTAGATGTCAAAAAGATGATAGCAATAAAGAAACATCTTTGCTCAAAATAAATTGCGGTGTTGGAAATGATCATATTTAACATGTCCTTGTACGCAAAGTTTTTTTTCCTTTCTTTTTTTCAATCAAATAGAGATTTGGAGCTTGGAGGAGTTGTATGGGTTGGTGGTACCATATGTCAAGTTCTTTGCTATTACTTTTATACTTTAGTCAGTTTTTATTTGTTGTTTGGAAGGTTTAGGAACAAAAACTACCATTTATGGCAACATAATGGCTCAGGTCAGGTTAGAAAAATATTGTGGTTTTGGTTAAAATGAAAAGGTTGCCCCTTCCTCAAAACTCCATTTTCTAGTTTGTGACACCACACAGTTAGGGTCATAGGTTTTTAGAAAAAGACACTTTTTTTTTTTTGTAATTCTCGATCTATACACCAGAATGGAATTTAGATCAAATAATCAATATTTGACTGAAGTGCAGATTTTCTACTTTAATTCAAGGGGTTTTACAAAGTTATTGCACCAACTGTTTAGGAATTAGAGCCAACTTTATCCATCGTCTGCTAAATGAAAAGTATGTTCTGTTGGGTTGATATCAGGTGACTAACTTGGCCATTGACAAATATCCCATTTCTCTACCTTAAGAAACTCTTGGGTTGCTTTTGTAGTATCCTTTAGGTCATTATCCATTTGCACTGGAAAGAACTGTCCAGTTTTGCAGCATTTGTCATTTGAGATTACAGCCTTGTACACTTCAGAATTCATCCTGCTAATTCTGTCAGCGGTCACATCATCAATAAAGACTAGGTGCTCAGTTCAACTGGCAGCCATACATGCCAATGCCATAACACTACGTCCACCATGTTTGACAGTGTGGTATGCTTTGAAACATGAGCTGTTCCTATCCATATTTTTCCCATGATTCTAGTACACTGCAGTAATAGTACTGGTTTCGTCTATCTATTTTATTTCTAAACTGTGCAGACTTGTTTAGATGTTTTCTGGCAAAGTCTAATCTGGCTTTCCTGTCCTTGAGTATAACCAGTGGTTTGTACCTTGTTGTAAACTCTCTGTATTTCTATTCATGAAGGCGACTCTTCTTTATAGACTTTGTCAGTGATACACCTACTTCCTCTAGATTACCCTTGGCTTGGCTAGTGATGTGAAGGACTTTTCTTAGCCACAGAAATAATTCTGCCATCATCCATTTTACTTGTCTTCAGTGGTCATCCAGGCTTTTTGGCGTTGCTGACCTGGCCAGTGCATTCCTTCTTTTTAAGAATGTATCAGGATGGTAAACTGCTGGTCAGCCAGTTGTCCAATTGTCCAATTAGTTTTCAGCCTCTCAAAATGACAGACTAAGAATAAAAAGGCTGTTAATGCAATACATTTGTTAAACCCACTGATTTAAGGTAATTTTATGTCTGAAGCCACTCATGATGCTGAAGGTAAATTCTAAATAAGTTAACTATGCAAAGCGGATGTATATTGGGTAAGATGGTATTAGATGATCTATGTTTCGGGCAGATTGCCCTCCCTCAGACTTCACAAGTCTGAGTGAAGTCTGAGGGAGGGCAATCTGCCCGAAACATAACTCAGCTGTTCGAGGTAAATAAAATTTTCTTTCAGGAGCTCTTTAGGTGTGTAGACTTCAATCTTTGTTCAACTATTGTTTTTTTGTCCAGCACCCTTTTTTACTCTTTTGGATGTGCATGCTTTTTCTTGTTCTCGGTATTAGATGATCTGCAATATATTTTTAAGCATAGCAACCTCTTAAGATTGTAGAGAGTGTGTTGTGTTGGTGCCTAATGACTTTTATGAAGGAAACCATAATTGGTATCTTACAACTGTAATATAGACCTGCAAATAATTTGTGTCTCAAAACCTCATGAGACTCTCAATTTGGTTTAAGAAACACGATAAAACACCAAAACAATTAACTCTATCTTTCTTATCATACAATTAGATCCAGTCTTAATTGGGGTTCTGCTCTGATCAGCAAATGCTGGGGAGCAGGACACTGCTAAAATACTGTTTATAAGAGATAAAAGATAACAGATAATCAAAACCAAAACTCCAAAGGAAAAGTTATCTACTCCTCAGCAATAATTATCTCTGTAATTAGCTCTGCAACAAAATTAGCTTGACTAGTGTCAAGCTATGGGCTTATACCTGGCAGCAGTAGTGACCCTGTAATTGCACTGACAACAGCTGTGAGCGCATGGCAGCCACAGAGCACAAAGCTAATTGGTTTTTGCCTTACCATTATCTTTTAAATACCAATCCAGATTGCACTCCTGTTAAGCTGGCATCCAATACAGCTCTCCTTCAGTGCTGTTAACCTCTGGAGAATAAAGTGTCAAACCCAACAGGCACTGGACAATGTGAAGTCTCCATCTTGAGCACATTACACACTTTATTGTAGCAAGTTTCACCAGCAAGTCACTTAACTCCAACAGACCAACTTTCTTCCAAGAAGTCATTTAATAACTGATATATAACTATATGTACATCTTCATGTTACCATCATCCATGAGTGTTAAAGGTCACAGGCTTCCAATGATGACTTCACAATTTTGATGGGATGATCAAAAGATATTTTAGGAGTATTCTAGGCTCTTTGTGCACCCTCCCCAACTTACCCAATATGGAATGTAGTATTTAAAAGTATGTTGTAATTATTGTATTGTTCTTTGTGTATGAGGTCCCACTCACTATTGAAATAGAACACCATTGTGTATACGTGTGCACAGGCCCTGGGTCTGGGGCATGATCTAGCTTGGCCCCTGTGAGACATGACTGCCCCCCGCTGGTCGTTGCTGCCTCCTGTGAGATACGGGTGCCTGTTGGTTCCGAGGTGCGTGGGGCCTCAGCGCTGTGTTCCCGGCTCGTGCTGGGGCGGCTGATATTTTGGCGTGGTTGTTGGTCCACTCCCTTGGGGGAATGTGGCCCAGGGGACTCGGGCCTTGCGGCATGGGGGGTGGCTCTGCTGGGTGTCGAGTGGTTCTCGGGTGCCTGGGGCCTCAGGGCCATGTTCCCAGCTCGTGCTGGGGCAGCTAGCCTCCGCCAGGGTGTGCTACTCGTTGCCTCTGGCTCTGTGGGGCTCCTGCCCTTTGACCATGGGGGCTGCATCAGGGGCCTCCTTCCTTCCTCTTCTGGGGTGTGCGTGCAGTTGCTATCGGGATGTGCAGTCTCAGGTCTGCTGAGCTCCTGGTGAACTGTGGACGGCATGTGTATATGTTTGTGTATATGCCCCCCCCTTTGCCCTTCTGTCACTTTTTTCCCACCTGTCAGCTCTGGTATATGCAAACTGTATAACAGCAATATTAATAATAAAGCAAAAAAAGAATCTAAAAATAAAAGTAAAGATTAGAAAGAGGAGCCTTTTTTTAAAAGACCCTCTTGGCAAAGCAAATGTGTCTGGCTCAACACAGCATGCAGACTATAATTTTGCTTGCTTAAGCTGCCGGACAGGACAGATTATTAAAAAAAGAAGAAAAAAATAAAATAGAACACCATTTCATGTCATCTTCTTTTTTTTTTTCATTTTATGAAGTAGCCTAGATTTGAAAAGTCAAGCACAGGATCTAAGGCCTTATACACTTTTACACTGTAGTATCAGCCACATTTTCTATAAAATGTATGGTGGTATTTATTTAAGGGTATTGATTCCATGGCAACAACTAGATGCCACTAAATCCTACACTGTGTTGCTTTATGTTCTCACTTTGTTTCACATCAAAAGTAGTTCAATTTGTTAACAATTGTACAAGTATTTGTACTTGATAAGTTACTTAATGGTATGTAGACTAAATATTATGCAGCTACACAGAGTCTGAAATAGATGTGGTTGGCCTGGGTTATTGTCTTTTTTCAGTAACGGCCTCTTGATGTGTGCGTCACTTATCTCTATTAGCATGTGTGGGTTTGCAACTGAACACCTAAAAAAAGACATTGTGAACACTAGAAATAGCATCAGACTTCCACCAATTAGAACGTCCTGTCTGAGTTTACATTCTATTGTAAAGACGGTTTCTTTCAGAGCTGAAGAGGCAAAGATTCTTGAAGCTTACTGATCAAAGCTAAAAGTCTGAGTCAAAGTCTTTGTATAGAGCACAGGTCTAGGCTCTCATGGAGTAAACATGTAAATAGTGCTTTCCGTTATTGATGACTCAAAGCACTTTATGCTATAAGCTACATATACCCACAGACACATCACTTAATAGAGAACTGCCGCTGCCACCACACACACACACACACACACACAACGCACATGCACACGCACACACACACACAACACATCAGGGCCAGTTTTTTGGGATTCAGTGGCTTGCCCAAGGACACGAGAACAGGCAGATTGGAGGAGACGCCAACCTTTCTGATTAGCAGACAACCCACTCTACTTCCACTCTACTTCCTGAGCCAGCCACCTTGCCATCCAGGCATCACTGAGAAATGTGAGTGAGCCACCTACTTACCTACAGGCCTATCTGACAACACCCAGAGGAAGCCATTTAAGAGTTGTTCCCAGACTTACCCACAGACTTCAGGTTACTGCTTTTCCCATATGCTAGGTGCTGCCCAGCTTGACCTGACTAAAGACATATGAGATCGCACACCTCTGGCTTCCAAACAAGATGAAGAGCTTTAGAAAACTTTAAAGTCATGGCTTTATAGGACTCTAATAGCTCAAGTAATGATGGGATAAGAAGTCATTGTGGCCCACACTTGGATTTTAGCATTCAAACAGTGTTAGCTGCTTATATTAACAGACTGCAGCACAGCAAGAAGCATTTTTGAACACTGGTCTGATGTTAGTACATTAGAAAATAAGCCATATCGAGCGAGCCTATCACTGCTGACACGTCTGATCAAATGCACATTGAATTACCATAATTACGCGATCATTTGTCTTATCGGAAAAATTAAAATGGTTTCTGAAAGCCGAGAAATTGTTATGGTAATTGTTGCCCAAAGTCTGTGAATGGCAGTTCTTTTGAAGTTCACATAAATAAAGGGTTAATGTGTACAGCAATTGGAGTTTCATCTTTATTGTATGAAAGGTGCTATATAAATAAAGTTTTGTTTGGTTGATTGATTGTAATAACCACAGAAAACTAACACCGACATTTAGATGGTTTGCTTGCTTGCAGCCTGACACCATTTTCCCGTACTAAATCTGCAGGAAACAAACCCAGGAATGCTTAGCACAAGGTGGCTAGTGCTAGGCACTATGGAGAGAGCTTTGGTATTTAAGATGCTTCAAACAGACAGCAAGCTGTCCAAACTTTCTTCCAGAGTGTATCTTTTGTTGTTACTCCCCCCCCCTCCATGAGCCTGGTTTTGACGAAGGTTTTCTTTCCCACTGTCACCAAGTGCTTGCTCATAGGGGGCGGTCTAAATGTTGGGTTTTGTCCACATTATTTTAGCATCTTTACCTTACAATATAAAGTGCCTTAAGGCAACTGTTTTGATTTGGCACTATAGAGTACCAGTCAAAAATTTAGACACACTGTGAATGGGTGAGTGCATCCAAACTTTTGACTGGTACTGTATAAATAAAGTTGAATTGAATTGATAGTCATGGGCTCCACCCTCCCTTCAATCCTGAAAAGGATAAGGAAGGGAATTGATGGATGAAATGATAGTAACAAAACCAGCCTTTTAATTTTTTATATGACCTTACCACTGAACAGTTTCCTTGGAGTTTAAAATAGAATTCTTAGGATTTTGTATTGTTTTGTACAGTAGCAATGCTGTTAGCATTAGCCATGTTGCTAACCATCAATGGCCTGAAAATGATTTGTTATCTAAAAATAAACAAAAAGTTTTTGGAAGGGAAAAAAAAAAAGCATTTGCCTGTTAGCATTAGGCATGCTGGCTAATGAGACCATCAGATTAGCATGCAGAGCAAGAAGGCTCCATTAAGGAGTTGCTAACATAAACAATATGTTCATGGATACTTGTTTCCATCCTCATCTTTGTAAAATAAGAAGCACTGGAATGCAGTATGTGAAAAGGAATGGATATAGCAACGAAATATTTAATTTTTAAAGATGCCTCTAGATAATGAACATATTTATTTCTTCTGCGTTCATCATTCCTGAGCTGTGTTAATGGTAGTTGCTAGGTTATGAGGAAAGTGATGCAATGGGGTGCAACACATTGCATCTTTGCAACAGCATCTGCTGTAATGCCATTTAGAAATGCTAGTGGGCCAAAGGTTATCTATTGGTTCATCGTACTCTGTTTAAAATATAGGTCAGATGCAATCTTAATGTACATATCATAGGAATAATGTCAAGGGAAAATAATAGCCATCCATCCACCCATTTTCTTTATCGCTCATCCCGCTGTGGGAGCCCATCCCAGCTGTCATAAAGCAAGAGGTAGGGTATGCACTGGACAGGTTGCCAGTCCATCACAGGGCTAATAATATAATATAATATAATATAATATAATATAATATAATATAATATAATATAATATAATATAATATAATATAATATAATGAGACAACAAGCAGAGAAAATAATTCAGTCTAATCACTCCTGATGTGATTGAATTGGTGTGCTGCTGTGCTTTCTCTACTGTTAGTCATCACTCATTACATTTTTATTCTGACTGAAGAACTTCTATTTCTTTTTCTTAGTGCTATAAAATAACAGCACAAACAACAGTTAAACTTTTTTTTCCTTCAGAGATGATAGTTATTTTTTTCCACTTGTCTTTTTGTGGTAAAAGTGGTCAAAGTGGCTTTAATTTTACTTTTCTTGTCTATGTGCTAAGTCTGCAATCACTCAGCTGCAGCTGGGCTATACATGTAATAAGAATAGCACTACTTCACAGTAAGTAATGGATGCATTCATTTATTTTCATATAATCTTAGGAACAGCTGCTACAGTGCATCACTGGTGGCCTCTATTTAGGTTTGGTCAGTTTCTATCTGTTGTCATTGTTTAAGTACTGCAATAAGAGTATTTTTGGATCACATAACACTTTTACCTCACTGGTAGTCATTTGGCAGCTATGGGAAGACACAGAGCTCTGTCATCTTAAGTGTAGTGTGGCCTGCAATTTCTTCAAAGGTTGGATAAAGCTTCTTAAATCTGCTGAACTCAAAGTATTTGCTGAGTACTTATTATTGCAGTCCCGCTACCTGACCTGCTGGCTAAAAAAATGGATGGGAAATCAAACCTTACTTGAACTAAAACCAATAGTCAAACTTTTGTTGAATAATGTGATGTGTGGTCTGTGTAAAGTGGTTCGGCGTCGCTCACAGCCAAGTGACTTCTAATGCACTAAGGCATAAAACACTGTCCCCGGGTACAATTTAAATCTCATCAATAACACAAAGCAGTGCAGGCGCATTGCCTAAAAGCCAATAACTGGTGCCAGCACACCACAGCATCGGATGAATGAATGAATGTGAGGCCCTCACTGTTTTCCTCTGGTTTCTGGGTCAGGTGATGGGAGCAATGAGGTGCAAGGCTAATGGATGGACTTTTCACAGCAGAATGGAGATGGAGAAGCTTGAGGAGTTTAGTGTGACTCTATTGCCGATTAGAGAGGACAAAGCTGTGGAGATGAAAATGGTTTGCCACACATATGAAGAGGAATTGGACGTGTCAGAATGTTTTACAGTAATGAAGAAAGCCATGTGAAAGTGTAAAAGACTGTGGGAGAAGGAGAAGGGAGGAGAACTGGTATAGAGTGGAGGTGTGGCAGCAAGAATAAATGAAATAATCAATGAGCCTCTTCTTCGTATTCTGGTCAATGTGCGACACTACTCACTGACTTGGAAAATTCCTCCTCTTAAAAGGATTTTGTTTATACACATCAGCACGCTTTCTCAATAAAATGGAACTAGTTTTTTTGTCAACAAATGTGGAGAAACAAAATGCCAGTGGCAAAACGATGATTGCATTAGTTTATTAGGTCATGCTGTTTAATTGCAGACATTTTACAACTGAAATCGTGAACAGATTTAGAAAAAGCTTTTTTTAGTCTTTAGCAGTTTGATAGACATTGTAGCGCCCCTGTTAAAAAGATATGTGTGATACTATAATTGACCATGTTGATACTTTGTAAATAAACAGTCATTATCATTGTTTATATTGCAAGTCAATACTGTGCAGTGTGTAGATTTTGGTCGTAAGGAGATGGTTTATTATTACATCTTGGGAACTTGTGATTTGGTTTGTTTCCAATTTGAAAGTGGAACTAGCACTTTGTAAAAGGATATCTGCTTGTGAACTGTACAACGTACGAAATAATGACCCCGTGTCTTTGTTCCGTCTTCTCGATCAGTTGGAAGCGCTTTACATCTTTTATGTTTCTCTGAAATATTTCACATTTTTTTATTAATTTTGTATTGGTGTTCACTTACTTGGCGGTCATGTCCCTCGTTACACCCTAAATAGCTGAAATGTATTTATTTATGATGGAAAATGTTGTTTTTGTAATTTAATTTTTTTTTACTTTTTCTTTGTTGAATTTGTCCCATTAATGGCTGATCCAGTAAGAGTTTCATACATGCAGCCTAAACCGAAGCAAAATATGACTGTGTTATCAATGTTATTTTAACAATAAAACACTCTACTATTGCAGTGTCAAAGAAAAAAAAAAAAAAAAAAAAAGACCCAGTGAGAGAGGAGGCTATGCTGTAGTCACGCGAGACTTTGTGAATCTCGGCAGAATCGCCAATGGCGGCGTGATTCCATTTGCAAACATTTGAGTGATTAGCTTTTTTTCCGCCAATTTATAAAGTAGACAGGCTTAAAACTAACAAATCTAGATAGTTTTTTCAGCCTAACTTAAATTTTTTGCAGCAATCTGGAGGACGGTGAAGAGGACCTGGACAGTCTGTTGCGTTACATCGACGGGTGTTTTGAGCGAGTCGTTATGGGGAAACCCGAAAAGACGTCGACTCCCTCCACCAGCAAGGGAACTCCGGCCACGAAAAGAAGCCGCCCCGAAGATTCCCTAGAGGTGGTATCGCCACCCACCACTAATATTGTGGGCATTCTGGAGTCCATTGACAACAAGCTGTCAAGCTTTGACGCCCGCTTGGCCCTGGTTGAAATCCTCCACAAGGAGTTTCAGGCCCTGCGGGAGTCAGTCGAGTTCAGCCAGCATCAGGTGGAAACACTGGCTGCTGAAAACGCTGTCCTCAGAGAGTCGGTAAATTCCCTCACCGAGGAAACGACCCGGCTCTCAGCTGAAAATAAGAAAATTAAAGAATCTATTATCAAGCTTCATGCCCGCAGCATGAGAGAAAATCTTGTGTTTTCAGGTATTCCGGAAAAGGCAGAGGAGGACCCGGAGGCTACAGTGAAGGAATTTATCCAAACTCACCTGAAGCTCCCGGATGACGCCGTGAAGACCATCGCCTTCCATAGAGTCCACCGCCTGGGAGGAAAGCGACCCGGAGCACGCAGACCCAGACCGATCGTGGCCAAATTCGAACACTTTAAACAAAAAGAGCTGGTGAAGAGCCGCGGCCGGGAGCTGAGAGGGACGGACTTCAGCATCAACGACCAGTTTCCGAAGGAGATTTTGGAGCGACGCAAGGTCCTGTTCCCCATCCGGAAGAAGCTCATGCAGGGAGGCTCCCGGGCTGTCATCACCGTGGACAAACTGTATGTAAACGGACAGCTTTACCGCGACAAAAGCACCACGCCATGGCTCTACTGATCGTTCAGGTGATCTGTGTCCATATTAACGCTCTTTTCTGAGTTTTTTTTTTTTTTGTTTGTTTCTTTTTCTACTTTCTCTGCAGTTTTCTAAATGTATATTCAACTGTCTAAATAGTACCAATAACGCCGATTAATGAGCATAGTGCCGTGATCACTTGTTTGTTTTGTTTAAAAGATGTTTCTTCTTCCTCTTTTTTCCTCCTCTTCTTATTTCAGTCTTATGTCACTCAAGTCACTTTTTTCACGTCTTTTTTATTTCTGCAATCAGCACGTCAACACGCCAACATACAGAGCATACGCACACATACACACACACACACCCACCAACATACAGCGCATATACACACACATCTTTAGTGAGCACACAACAGCCCATTAGTTAGGTTAAACATGAGCACACTCAGATTTGTCTCATGGAATGTACACGGAGCTGGTTCGAGGGAAAAAAGACTAAAAAGTTTTAATCAGTTAAAAGACTTAAAAGCAGATGTTGTTCTTTTACAGGAGACACACATGTCCAAAACATCTGTGCACACACTCTCCTCTCCACAGTTCCCTCACACTTACTCAGCCTGCTACAACTCCAAACAAAGAGGTGTAGCTATACTGATTAACAGGAAGATAAACTTTAACATTAGCAACACTACAATAGACCCTGAAGGTAGATTTATAATACTTAATTTATCTATTCAGAATAAAGATTTATGTATTGCTAGCATATATGGACCAAATGTTGATGACCCCTCCTTCTTTCATACTTTCTTCACCTCACTATCTGATCACTCTGACACTACACTAGTAATAGGAGGAGACTTCAACCTGGTACTTAATGCAGATATTGACAGGCTCAGTACAGCAGTGAATCAGAGGAACTGGCAGTCTGCAGACATTCTTAAACAGTACATGAAGGATTTTGGTCTTTGTGATGCTTGGCGTTCACATCACCCCACTCTGAGGGATTATAGTTTTTTCTCACCAGTATATCACTCCCACTCCCGCATAGACTACTTTCTAATTAGCAGCTCCATGATGATGGACATTACAGACACACAGATTCATCCTATCACGATCAGTGATCATGCACCGGTGTCTCTCTCTCTGACACAGAAAAAAGTTACACCACCAACCAGGAACTGGAGATTTAATACATCATTACTTAAAGAACAAGATTCCATTAATTATTTCAAAAAGGAGTGGTCAGCATATTTAGAAAATAATGATCTTCCGGAAATATCACCATGTGTTCTTTGGGAAGCAGGAAAGGCAGTAATGCGGGGCAAAATAATATCTTACTGCTCGCATATGAAAAATAAAGAAAAAACACTTGTGTTAGAATTAGAACAGAAAATTAAATCTTTAGAAACTGCCTATGCTGCTTCACCACAAGAACATATAATTAACAACCTGAGGAAACTGAAACTGGAGTTAAATGAAATAACTGATAAAAGGACACAATTTATGTTGCAGAGGCTGCGTTTGGAAAACTTCGAGCATGGAAACAAATCTGGAAAATTCCTGGCCAACCAATTAAAACTAAATAAAGAAAAAACAGCTATTTATTCTATTAAAGATTCAACTGGTAACATTACTCATGACCCACAACAAATAAATAACTCTTTTAAAGACTTTTATGAAGCTTTATACTCACCACAGATTAACCCATCTGATACTGAAATGGAAGAATTTCTTAACAATATAATTCTACCAAAACTAGATGACGATCAAGCTGCAGCTCTGGATTTACCTCTTTCATTATCTGAACTTAGTGAAGCAGTACAGCACCTCCCAAATAATAAAGCCCCAGGTCCAGACGGTTTTCCAGCCGAGTTTTATAAAGAATTTTGGTCAGAGCTAGCTCCCATTTTTTTCAGAATGGTAACTCAGATTCAGAGTGATCACATCTTATCTCCAACCCTAAACTCTGCTAACATTAGCCTGCTTCTTAAACCAGGCAAAGACCCCACACTCCCATCCAGCTACAGGCCAATCTCTCTCATTAATGTAGATCTTAAAATAATTTGCAAAGCCCTTGCCAAAAGATTAGAAAGTATTACTCCATTTATTGTACATCCAGATCAAACAGGTTTTATCAAGGGTCGGCACTCAGCCAATAATACACGTCGACTGATAAATATAATAGACTATTGTTCTATTAACAAATTAGCGACGACAGTCGTGTCTTTAGATGCAGAAAAGGCATTTGATCGGGTAAATTGGAAATTCTTACTAGCAGTTCTACAAAAATTTGGATTCAGTTCATCCTTTATAAACTGGATCAGAACACTACACAGCTCCCCAAATGCACGTGTTAGGACAAATGATCTCATTTCCCAAAGCTTCAGTCTGCAGAGGGGCACTAGGCAGGGCTGCCCACTCTCTCCCTCTCTTTTTGTAATTTTCATTGAGCCACTAGCGGCAGCAATCCGTCAAAATGCAAATATTAAAGGGATTCAAACTGAAAATATGAACCATAAAATTAGCCTTTATGCTGATGATGTATTACTTTTCCTTGGGAATTCACAAGCTTCTCTCTTGAAGACTATCACACTGATAGATAAGTTCTCATCTATATCCGATTACTCTATCAATTGGAGTAAATCAACAGTTTTGCCTCTGAATTGTAATTTCCATAGAACCCCTAGGGCCCCACTAAAGTCAGGAAATATTAGATATTTAGGCATAAATTTTTCCGCCAGGCTCTCAGACTTGGTAAGATTAAATCATATCCCCTTATTAAAAACAATAGAGGATGATCTCACACGTTGGAATAGTTTACCTATATCACTCATGGGGAGAGTTGCTGCCATTAAAATGATGGTCTTACCAAAAATTAATTATCTATTTTCACTGATCCCTAATAAACCTTCTATTCCTTGGTTCAAGTCACTAGATTCAAACATCTCAAAATTTTTATGGAAAAACAAACCATCAAGAATAAGCTTAAAAACTTTACAAAAGCCAAAACAAAGTGGAGGTCTGGAATTACCAAACTTTTATTACTATTTCTTAAGCAATAGGTTGCAGTATATTTCAAAGTGGATCAAATCCAATTCATTAGACAACCCATGGCTGGATCTAGAACAGGAGTTTTGTGGAAAAATAAAAATCTCGAATCTACCTTTCATTAGCCCTAGTATTAAACATCATAACTGCTATAAAAGCCTTAGTATAAATACTTCTCTGACAGCTTGGTGGGAATTTTTGAAAATAACTAAATCTTCACTTATCCCCTGTAAGCTAACACCGATTTGGAACAATCCAGATATTTGTCAGAAAAAGAAAATGCTGAATTTTCCGTTATGGCGTGATAAGAGTGTAAATACTTTAGAACATATTATCCAAGATGGAAACCTTATTACATTCCAAGAACTTATGTCAAAATATAGAATTGGCAATGGTAGATTTCTGGAATATCAACAACTTAAGTCCATTTTACAGGGAAGATTTAACCTTAATCAGTTGAATCTAGAAATACCTACATGGGTAACAGAATTTCTTAACCTCTATACCCCAAAATTGTTGTCAAAATTGTATAAATTATTACTGAAAACTGATGATTCAGTTTCCCTCCCAATTGCAAAATGGGAGCGTGATCTTTCTGTTAACCTAGATCAAAATTTATGGACAGAAATATGTTTAAATATCTTCAAAATGACTAAAAGACCCCAAGTACAACTTTTACAATATAAAATTCTCCATAGAACACACTATACTGGACAAAGGATGTTCCAAATGGGCCTTACACATTCAAACATATGCACCCACTGTACAAGCAATTCAGAGGAGAATTATCTACATGCTCTGTGGTCTTGTGTACCTGTTCAGAGATTTTGGCAAAGGATATGTAAAGACCTATCCACATAGTTTAGCTGTCGCGTCCCAACTTCCCCCAGACTATGCATCTTAGGTGACATCAGTGAATTAGTGATGGAGTCAAATATGTCACACATAGTTCTCACCGCCTTGTGCATCGCTAAGAAAACTATCCTTATGAATTGGAAGTCAAAAAATAAACTATGTATTACTCAGTACAGAAATTTATTAATAGATTATGTTAGTTTAGAGAGAATGTCTGCTTCATCTAAAGATCAATTGGAGGAATTTGACTCTCTTTGGTTCCCACTGATCAGCTCCATTACTTAGTGGGGGTGGTTGGCTGTTGGTTCTGCCCCTGAGGTGCTTTGTAGGCGGTCGGGTGGGAGCTCTGGGGGCCTGTGTAGCTGGTAGCCTCCTGAGACTGGAGTCCTGGGGCGACCTTCTGGTGATGTCTGTGTGCCTGTTCTAGTTGATGGTGGTGGGGGCTTGGATGGTGCTGCCTTGCGGTCCTGGGGTGTGGTCCGGGGTGTTTGGGGTGATGGGTGCCGGCCCCCGGTCGGTTGGCTGGTCTTCCCTGGGTGGCTTGGGGGCTGGGCCCTGGGGCCCCGGGCCTGGGGCCGTGCCGGCTCCTGGTGGGTCCCCCCTGGCGCTGGGGGGTCTCTGCTGTCCCGGGCGCGCCACCGGGTGGGGTGGGTTGACCTAACCTGCGTTGGGACATCCGGTCTGCGCTTTTGGGGCCCTGGGGTGCCTGCGCTGCCGGGGGGTGGGGTGGGGGGTGCGGACGGCGGTGGGGTGGTTGGTGGGGACGGGGCACCGTATTTCCAACTCAGGCCAGCATGTCCTGTCGCTTGTTTGTGTCTATTGTTGAGTGAATGGGCGTCTAGTGAGAGTGGGCTACCGTCTATGATGGGGGCGGTGGCACCAGTCTCAGGTGCTGCAGTGCTCTGGGATGCTGTCACCATGGCCCCGGGCTCACCCCTCCCTGCCCTGTGCTGGGGTGTGGGAGGTCGGGGTGCCTACTGAGCCAGTGGACTGCTGGCTCTCTTCTTCCAGGTTGGGTGGGGTTTTTTTTTTTTTTTTTTTTTTTCCCACCTTCCTGGTCTTGCGGCGCGGGGCGGCGTTGGCTTCTTCGGCGTGGGGGGGGGCCCTGTGGGGGCTCGGGCGGTCCTTGGGTGCCGGGGGCCCTGGGGCCCTGCTGCCGGCCGTGCGGGGGGGCTGGCCGCTGCGGGGGGGCTGGCTTCTCGTTGCCTCGAATGCTCTGGTGCCCTTGCTCCTTGGCTGCTGGGACTCCATCTGAGACCTCCGTCCTCCGTCTGCTGGGAGGGGTGTACGGTTGTCTTTGGAATGAGTGGCCGCGGGTCTTCGTAGGTCTTGCAGGGCTGCTGGTGGCCTGGGCTTCCTGGGATTCTCTTTGCCTGCCTCTGGGTTCTGATGGGCGGGGCTGCGGCTTTCTGCCTTCATGGGTAAGTACATTTCATGACACAAACACATATACCCACACAATGACACAAAATGGTTGGTTTATATAACTATTCTTCTTTTATTTTTATTTATTTATTTATTTATTTATTTTTTCCCCACACAATCTTTAATTTTGCAGATATTGTCAATATCTTAAGTTTAACAAGTGGCTAACTATTTGGTTTACTTACTTGCACTCTTTCCTGTTTCTTTTTTCTATTTTCTCTCCTTTTTTTTTCCCCTTTCTTCTTCTTCCTCTTTCCCTTTCTCTTTTCTTTCTTTTCTCTTTTCTATTTCTTAAGCCTGTCATTTCTGGCACAATTTGATAAATAGCATGTTAAAAATAATTCAAATAAAATAAAGGATTACACAGTAACAAGAGGAGCCTATAGAGAACCTATAGAGCTCATCTTGAAATAGCAAATATGTTTGGCACAACAATGCATTCAGATCACAATTCTGTTTGCAAGATCTGCCAGACATGACAGGCAAAAAAAAAAAAAAAAAAAAAAGCTTTTTTCCTTTATATTTGTTTTTATATTTTACAGCAATGAGGTAAAACAATTAAACCTCTAATTAACATTTTTTTAAAAATTTATATATCCGTCATAATGAAATATCTTTCCTTTTTGTTCCAAATAATACATGTTCTTCTGTCCTACGACAATCAAGACAGTTAAGAGCAGAGGAATTCCTACATTCACCATCTCTTGACCAATAAGACCAATACTTTGTGTGGCAGGACTGTCTCTTAATGAGCCTGCCATTCTTAGCCACTCAGTGGTGGGAGTGACTGTATATAAACCGCGCCTCCACCTGTCTCCTCCTTACTGTCAGCTGATTGTCATTTCTGGTCCCAGTCCCCAGCAGACTAGCAGAGCTCCATGCTCCTGACACCCGTATAGGCTGCGTTAAGCAGATATCCTGCTATGGTGAGTGTTTCCTCTCTCTCTGCATAGCAAATGTGTTTCTGAGGCTAACGCTGTTGTGGTCATAGGTGAACGTCAGCTGGCTGTTTGTATTGCGTTTCCTTCAGTGGATGCGTGAGCCTGTTTGGAAGTAGGTAGGTGGGTGTTAAATCGTCATCTTAAGCATATTATGGTTGGCTGCCATTTAATTGCATTTCTATTAAATGCAGTGTCCTCTGGCTGCCTTACCTGGGGCGACAACTTTCTCAGCTCCCAGCTGACAGGAGCCGCTGCTGTCCTGTGCTGTCCTGTTTTGCCCTGTCCTGTACGGCCCGGTGTCATTCTGTGCCGCCCTGTTTCCGCTGTTCCGTCAATGAGAGTTGGGCTGTTGCCGCTGTCTTCATCACCGCGTTCTGGTCCTCGGTCCCGCTGCCACTTGGGTTGTGGCCACAGTGGGTCAGCTGGCAGACGGTAGCGGTATCAGCTGCGGTGCTCGGCCTTGTGCCTATACAGTAGCTTCAGCCATCTCTGAGGCTTAGTTTTAACGTGGTTTCATACCCAGTGTTTTAACAAGTGTGAGGCGTTCACTGCTTCATAATTTTGTTCATTTGGTAATTTTTTTTTTTTTGTTTAATTGTTGTCCTGCATTGATTGTTATTTTATTTCAGTTGCTGGAGGCCGTGGGTGGTGGCAGTACTGGTGGCTTGGGTGGTGGTTTCCCCCTACCCCTTGTCTTCGTGTTTGCTGTGGTTTCCTAAGGATTGGAGTTTTCACTCACGGGTGTGGTCGTCACGTGTCTGGGTGATTTTTAGTTTGCTTTAAAGTCTTTTGTTGTTTTGGGATTCCATCCCCCCTTGCACTGGTCTGTGCCCTATAGGCCCCCCAGCTATTGGTAAATGTTGTAGTTTTTGTTTCATGGTTTTTGCATTTTAATAATTTCTCTTAAAATAAAATTGTATTTTGAATATTGAACCTCATCTCTTGCCTCCTTAGTGGACGAACTTGTGTGCTTTCAGTTAAATCCTCAAATTCCCTGGGTGAAATTCCCAGGGTGGCGTTGTCTGGCAATTCATTTATTAAATTCTGGTTCTGTTATTATTTCTCATACTACATTAACAATTACACCATACACTCGCATTGTAAATCTTTTGCACTTTTGACAGCCAATGTTATGTACAGTACCAGTCAAAAGTTTGGACACTCACCCAAACATATGAATGGCTGAGTGTGTCCAAACTTTTGACTGGTACTCTACTGTGTATATATACAGCCACATTAAAAAAGCTTTAATAGGACCCTATACTTCCATTGGAACTAAGAAGGTAATCAAATGCACTTAAATACTGATCACTGGCAAGTGTGACAATATCAATAAAAGCAGAAGTTTGGACAATTTGCTGATCTGGAACTTTCAACGCAATGCCAGAACACTCCAAGGAGTGGGCATCCCAGCAAATTCCCCCCAGGGTCAGACCATGAAATGCTCCTAGAAACTGCAACCCCCCCCCCAAGAACAAGACTTCACACTCTGTAGGAATCAGTTAGCATGTTCAATGTTAAAGTTCATGACAGTGCAATTAAAAAAAAAAAAAAGATGATGCAAGCGTTGCCAGGAGGTAGCCTCTGTCTAAAAAGAATATGGCAGCAAGACTTAGGTTGCATCTCAGCAAATCACAAGCCTTCTGAAACAATGTTCTTTGGACAGACGAGACCAAAGTGAAGATGTTTGGCCACATTTGGTGAAAACCGAAACTGTCATACTGAAAATGCAACAGAGCAATGATCCCAAGCACAGGAGCAGCAAATCTACAACAGAATGGTTGAAAAAGAAGAGTCATGGAGTTGCAATGACCCAGTCAAAGTCCAGACTTCAACCTGATTGAAACGCTGCATCAGGGCCTTAAGAGCTCTGTATAAACTAATGCCTGCAAACCTCAATGAACTGAAGCAATGTTGTGAAGGAGGAGTGTGGCCAAAGAGT
Organism: Archocentrus centrarchus; assembly: GCF_007364275.1. Lineage (NCBI taxonomy): Eukaryota > Metazoa > Chordata > Actinopteri > Cichliformes > Cichlidae > Archocentrus > Archocentrus centrarchus. Next base: position 6,527,361 of record NC_044349.1, on the reverse strand, counting down.
CCTCCACAAGGATTTGAAAGACTGATAAGGTCGTATAGAAAATGAACACTTCAAGTTATTGCTGCTAAAGGTGGTTCTGAAAGCTACTGAATCATGGGATGTACTGTTTTTCACATTTTCCATATCTACACACTACTTCTCTATTATGAACAGTTTCTTCTGCTTATCCAATTCAGGGTTGTGGTTGGGCTGAAGTCTACCCCAGCTGTCATAGACTAAGAGTCAGGGCACATTCTGGACAGGTTGCCGATGTACACAGAGAGACAGACACTCGCGTTCACACTTATGGCCTATTGAGAGTAGCCAATTAACATGGTAACACGGTGGTGTGGTGGTTAGCATCCCCTCACAATAAGCAGGACCTGGGTTCAGATCCACAGGGCTTTTTTTGTGCGGCGTGTGCGTGTTCTCTCCATGTCTGCATGGGTTCTCCCCACGTACTCTGGCTTCCTCCCACAGTCAAAGATCATGCATGCTAAAATCCTGATTTAGATATTCCAAAAACCTGACTGGTGCAAGTAAATACATGATATATTTCCCAATAGACACAGTAAAGGCATACTAAAACAAATTAGAGCACAGAAAGCATCACACACAGAAACTGGATTCATTTGGCTTAAGGTTGCACATGTGGGTGGCTCATGAAGAAAATAGTCTTTTGGGGCCTTACTTTTAGATTTAGTGTGAGATATTTCTCTTTATTTATCTTCATATTTCAAGCACATCTTGTTCAGTGCTTTGGGCAACTGGCCAATATGAATTTCAGACTTCATTTCAGGTCAAGGTGAACTGTGCCAGAGGTAAACTCCATGTTTTTCCTGATCCTTTCAGTGTCTTGACAATAATTCACTTTCAGGTTGTTCATCATGGTCCGTCTAATGAAATCCTGCGTTTTGATGAAAACCGCGTTGTTCCTACTGATAAGTAAACATTTTAGCCTATGTGAATGAGTTTAAAAGTACATTTATGTAGCAATTTCAAAAATCTTATAAAGGGTTTTGGTTATTGACAGAGCTGGTTTCAAATCATCAGACAGAAAGGGCCAGAGTTGAGTGGTCCTAGGGTGATGATCTGGGGCTGGGCTCTGGCTTGTGAGTCTAAAGCAGTTGAAAAACATTGTCAAGAGCCTTGAAGTGCTTTGACTGTGAGCGCTAACATATTGAAAATAATTCTAAAACTGACTGTAATGTGCTCTTGGGTTTTTAATCAGGTGTCTAGTAGTGTTTTCAAGCAGCTACACAAGTGAAGCTGGTTTTTGGGCTTGGACTAAAGCAGGCAAGGTATATTACATGTATGTATAAACTATTCAAGGCCAGTGCTGGTAGGAAGGAACATGTTCTGTCAGTTGCTCTGTAAGTGGAGGAAACTTGATTAAATGATGCACCTGTTTGATATCAATTTTCCTACAATGTGGAGAGAGGATAAAGGCCAATCCAGATTTACAAATTTAATCCAACATCTTACTTTATGAAAGACAAATAGCCTGCTCTAGGTTTGAGTATTTGCAGTGTTATATTTCCAAATACTAAATGGCCAACTATTTATAGTCTTATCATTTATAAGGAAGTTATGTTTAATCACACCATATCCTGAAATTTAATTTGAACATTATTACTGGTCTCCCAATGTAGATTGTAATTAGCTTGTTTTAAACACTTTACTGCAACGTTGCTACGTCCTCAGTTACAGGAAGTAATTAAAATCCACCTTTGGGGGATCAGTTGTCAGAAATTACCATTGTTTTGTTTCTTTTTATAAATCTTGTAAAGTCCTGATTTTGCTCACTTTGTGGAAAATGCCCCTAGAGAATAAACAGTCAGTATTTGCTCCCTGTGGCTCAGTTTTTATCTCCCCCGCAGTCCTGCCACTGCCCAGCTAAAACACAAACAACAGCTTAAGTATCAGTTTTCTTTGTATCTACTGACTGCAGCTTAGACAAGCAGGCTTTAACACCACTGTTGGTTTAAATAATGCCTTGTCACATTATATAATTTCATCATCCATTTATTAAATCCACAACAAGGTGCTGCATTTTTTTAACAGCACTGCCAACTTTCATATGACTGTATGATCTATATTCTGCACCAATGAAAGAAAAAAACAATATAACATTAAATACCGTGACTATGAAAACTACATTAAAATGAATCAGTTTCAGGAGTATGGTTACATTATTTCCTTATGAAACTGAATTCAGTTGAAAATGAATTAATTTGCAATCACACCTAAAACAATGGCCTATGGATGAATTGGTAGAATAATTGGTTACTAAGCTGCATTGATAAGCTGCAGACAGTATGAAATATGGACGTACCTTCTGGGTCAAAAAATGAAGCTAGTGCAGAAGTATCTTAAAGCTTAATTCTATCTGAAGGTTATCAGATGGCGATAGCTGGCGTTACAAAAGACTTCTGGTCCTGTAGAAATCTATGTGAAAACAGCTTACTGTCTTGATGTTTGTAAACATGCTCAGTGACTCATTTCAGGTCATAATGAATAAAAAATTAAGTCTATTTTGTAAATCTTGGTTATTCTATGCTTCGAAAAGGATGATTATCTGTTGTATACTCCTTGGCTAAAAACCAGTCATGATGACTTGATAAATGCACAGACACACATGTCAGCTAATTACTGCTAAGTAACAAACTAATAAAACACTAGAATTTTGGACACCAAAAAAATGAAAATAAAATAAAACTGGGATGGTCTGTACCACATAGCAAGTCACATTAGTCAGATAATCCATTACAAATTCTGCAAAAGGCACAAGCAGCACACACACTGAAGAGGTCTAGTTGTATGACTTGAAGTAGCAGATGAGGCTACTCAATTATCAATAATTCATCCCAATCAGAGTTGATATGAAGGAGGACACTATACACAGAGACCAAAACCATTTTGCACCAGGCTGTAAATGTGCTTTTTTATTGCTGTAAAGTTGGCCATTTCAACACAGGAGTGAATGGGGAGCCGGCCTCAATTGACACCTGGGAGAATTGCAGTTTTTCCCACAGGCATGGACACTTAATCTCCAGCCTTCTGATGAAATGTGATGTCCGAATTTGTATTTTTTTTCCTGTCATGTTGAAAATGTCTTTAAAGGAAAACAAAAATAGGCATCAGGTTTGGCTGTCTGACATATCACTCTCAAATAATTATTACAAACCTATCTCATATAATTCTGTGGAATTTTCTCTATTTTAAAGACCAATTGAGGGACAGACAATGGAAATTAACTTGTACTACAAATGCTGGTATAGAATGAATGCTGCACATTCTTTTCCCTGTATATATATAGAAGATAATTCCCTGTAACAGCAGTACTGTTGAAGGTGTACATTCTGCACAGCAGGAAGTACCGTTTTACTGTTTGAAAGCAGTCAAAGTGGTCCTACTGCGAGCGCAGAGGAGCTGGAACTGCCCGTGGCTGCCAATGGTGAGGAGGTTTGCTAAAGTAATGAAAGATGTAACAAAATCTGCATTTTACCAGAAAACTGCATAAAGGAGCGCAGAAGGGTTGTGGAGTGAAAACACACATATCCATATATTAGGTAGGCTATACTGATTGTATTTTTGTTCCCCTGTCATATTGACATACTGTGTCACTGTTTTTTAAAGTAGGTTGATAAGTTGCAGAAGTACTGCACAGGATTTTTTTGCTTTTTTTGTCTGCTTGTAGAATAAAAACAAGGGAGAAAAAGCTGAAAACAAATACAAACAACCAAAACACTTCACGGAAAAGCATGTTTTTTCTTTGTTTGTTTTGTTTATAATTTACATGTGTTAATAATCTAATCTAATTCTTAAATTACAGCTTTTTAATGGTCACTGGAGCAAACTGTCGCTTAGAGACGTGTCTTTTAGACCTAATCCACTCTAAGAGGAACCAAAATGAGTTTCTTTTTTTTTTTTTTTCTTGACTTAAGATTTCAGATCAATCAACTCTCTTGCTTCTTGGAAGATGACACGATTCATCTGTCTTCCTTGACTGGGCCTCTGGATTAAATTGCAGGGCAACTCAGCAGGGAATAAGCTTTCTAAATACCTGGCAGGGCTCGACTCCTGAAATTATGAAGGATGAGTATATTTCCCCATCTTCCTGGCTGCGTATAATGCCAAAAGCATCTCAAAGATCTGCTGTGTTCTGTTTGGCTGTGCAAGACACAATTGACCATCCCCAAGTCAAGCAACACTGTTTACATTGCACTTAGAGGTGCAGGAGGTTTATGAGCAGTATATATTTTGCTACACTAGAAATTTCCTGAGTGCTCTCCTTATTTCTTCTATAGCTCTCATGAGTTTGGCTCCAATATATTTTAACAGCTCGGTGCGCACAGCAGGTGTGAATGTGGGCTTGTGGGTATGTCTTTTTTTTACCTGATATTTTTGAGTTTATAATCCTAGACTTTAAAGTTGTTGCTTAAAAAGCTCTCGAGGCCTAATTTCAATACTCCTTATGCCGAGGCTAAACTTATCTTACTCATGCACTTGATTAACAGAATACAAATTGAATTTTCAGTCTTTGCTGAAAGCATTAATTCCCATTTGACCTGTCCTCGAGGGCCGTGTTGATGGATTTCAGCTGATATAATTTCCTTCAGTCAAAATTTAGCCATATGTTTAAAATACTGGGGTGCTTAAATAAAAAAAATTAAAAACTTTTGCCTCCTGCTTTTGCTTCTCACTAATTTGTTTGTGAGCAATAAACAAAACAGCAGATGTTTTTGAAATTAAGTCTGAAACAGTCTTTGTCCTCCTTGTAAATGAAAGAGTAAAGGCTGTTTGCATCGGAAGAGTTAGAGGCGCAGATAAAACTGTGATAATGCCACGCTTTGTTAAATTAAACCCTTTTATATAATGTAAAGAAGTGGCAGCTGGAGTTTTGAAAAAAAAGCCAAATTGAACATGCATTGTCTTTGGTGTTTAAAGGCAAGTCTCTGCTAAAACAATGCAGAATTCTGAGGCCGTCATTTCCAATCTGACCCTGTATCTCTCTTAAGGCTCAAATTTCCACCAAGCATTTGTAAACACAATTATTTCAACAGCTAGAAATAAAAAAAATAAAAAAACAACAACGACAAAAACAATAGCCCCTCTGCAATTACTGTTACTGCTTTTTGAGGCAGCGTAGGCGTGAACACAGGGTTGGAATTTGAAGCCAGCAGGGTCTGCAGACATCCACAATACTTGGCACTTTGATGCATCTTGTCTCTCTCTGCTTTGGCATCTTTGGGACTTCTAACTAACAAGGATTGTTTCGGGGGATGGCAGCATGTGAAAGAAAGATAACAGAAAGGCTTATAGTATTTACCGCCAAATTCACAAGGCGACTGTGCATCAAATGGCCAGAGCTGGGGGCATTATTGGATGATGATGTGTGTATCTGAACCGCAGATTATTACTGCTACGGCTGTGTTCGAGGAATAGTTGAGTGAATGCATGTACATGTAGACCAGTTTTGTTTGACATCCTGAATGATGTTGCTTTAAAAACTCTAAGACAGCTTGCTCATAATGTGTCCATAAAACTGCCTCATATTCTCAGGCCATGTGGAAGCCTGTGGTGATGGATGTCCTTTCAAGGCCCAGTATTAGTCCGCCTGCATCCATAAATCTGAATTTTCAGCATCATCTCGAATCGATAAATGATTTCGCCTTATCTTAGTTATATCTTTCCGGGTTTCAGCTCACTGAGCCGCGCCTTTTAATATTCAACATCTCGTAGTACAATTAAATAGCAGGTTTTTGCTCAGGATATTTGGAGGCAACATATTAATTGAATTACACCCCGATTATGCATGCTTGCCCCGTAGGTTCAGTAGACATATCTTAAAGAAAAAGTGGTGTTTTCTTTTTCTCTGTACCCAGCAGGAATCCATTTATCGGCCCCGTGCAGATCATAATAGCTTAACCCGTTCATGTCTTTTGGGCAAAAATCCAAGAATGCACTTGCCTGCTGCAAATTGCATCAACACTACTGATCCCTCTCTCTCATTTCTTATTCTGGATGCTCCTGTTGGATCACAAACTGGCCTGGAGCAAAGAGAGAAATGGATGCACCACTGCATGAGACAAGAGCATAATTATGCAGCCAGGCTTCTATTACCTGTGTTTGAATTTCATGCTCTTTAAGCTCTTTATGAGGAGCAGAAGGCTGCTTGGAGTCATCTATTATTCTGGGATGGATCTTGCCACCTTTGCGGCTAGTTGAATATTATGCTGAGTTTACAGATTGCATGAGACGTAACCTGTATATATCCTTTTGAGTTATGATAATATAAATTGCACGTTTGCAGCATAATCTGTCACTGGCCTTGTTGCCTTGACTAACTTGTTCTACACAAGAATAAAGCCTCTTTGCAGCAGCATAAATGCAGCTACAGCATGAGCTGGAACATTACAAAGATTAATATCAACATGCTTTTTTTTCCCTCTTCCTAACTGGTGTGAGCTGTATGGCTGGATTAATGTCTTAAATGATTCTTGGGCAAAAGTGAGCAGCTGATCCCCAGTTTAAGAAGTATTTTGTCATAGTTTCGGTCATAATTTTTGTCATTTTTGTCTGTTTTTTGTATGCATCACAGACTGTGGCTTATCTGCTCCCCAGAAAAGTGGATGCATAAAAAAAATTGCCTGGAAACACAAAAAAAAAATTTATCTTGTAAAGTGTTTTGTTAATATATATTAACCAAAAGTGTGTGTTTTTTTTTTCTGGACCATAACCAAATAATTTTGGTGGCTAAACTTAATGAAACAGTGTGTACAGCAAAACCTTAAAGTGGTCCCAGAGGAGTTTTTTTTTCTACTTTGATCTGTATGATGCCATAGAGGGCATATTGTTATTTTGGCCATCTCAAGCACATTAACTGTGAGTACAGTAGTCCCTACTACCTGCTGTTCAGCCCTTCTGTTTGTTTAGGGCAGTCAGTCAAAATAAAGTTTCCTTTAAGGGAGGAGAGCTAAAACAGCTTGTTTCAAACAGAACTAAAGGGCTGCACCAAGGCCCAGTAAATGATAAATAGAGATTGTTTTAAACTGTGAATCATGTAAAGCTAGAGTCCCAAAGTATGCAGTTGGAAATGATCATAATATGTCCCCTTTAAAACTGGAAATGACTTTATATGGTCATTTCGCGGATACCTGTATCTCCCACACTTTACTGCTCTGTGTGTCAAATGTTCAGTTATGCCTCAGCCTCCTTTAGCAATAGTGGTACTTGTAATAAATGTAGCCTCTTTGGAGCTTTTGGAGGCCATCACTTGACCGAGCTCTCTTAGTTAATTATAGGCCAATGATAACCAATCTCCAACACTCCTTTAATCTAAAAAATTCTTGAAAGAGTAGTTGTAAAACAGCTAACTGATCATCTGCAGAGGAACGGTTTATTTAAAGAGTTTCAGTCAGGATTCAGAATTCATCACAATACAGAAACAGCATTAGTGGCAGTTACGAATGATCTTCTTATGGACTCATCTCTGTACTTGTCCTGCTAGACCTCAGTACAGCGTTCGATACTGTTGACCATAATATTTTATTACAGAGATTAAAGCATGCCAGGAGGGTACTGCGTTGTAGTGGTTTAAATCAAACCTATCTTATAGACTCCAATTTGTTCATGTAAATGGGGAATCTTCTTCACACACTAAGGTTAATTATGAAGTTCCACAGGGTTCTGTGCTAGGACTAATTCTATTTACATTATACATGCTTCTCTTAGGCAGTATTATTAGAAGGCATTGCATACAGTTTCATTGGCATGCAGATGATACCCAGCTTTACCTATCCATGAAGCCAGATGACACAGTCATATCCTGGGTTTTGACCCAGTGTTTCTGAGCTTGCCTCCCCGTGTTCAGTTCACATTTGTTTCCCCGTTGGTTCACTTCCTGTTTTATTTTTCCAGTCTTCTGTTCCGTGTGTATGTTATCTAGTTATATTTCCTCTTGTGTGTATCCCTGTAATTAGTTTCAGCTGCTTTCCCACCTGTTGCTAGTTCCCTCATTACGTTGTGTATTTATTCTTCAGTTTTCCCTTTGCCCCTTGTCGCGTGCTCCCTCTTAGCTGTGCTTCTTCCCGTGTAAGTTGTACTGTTTACTACTGCCACCGTTTGTTTCTGTTTTGCCAGTTCTCAGTAATAAAGACTGTTGTTAAGTTAACCGTGCCTTTCTGAGTCCTGCATTTTGGGTCCATTCCCTACATCTCACACAGCCACACATGACAGACACACACCAATTAGTCAACCTGCAGGAATGTCTTAAAAACAAAGACCTGGATGACCTCAAATTTCCTGTTTTTAAATTCAGATAAATCTTAGGTTATTGTACTTGGCCCCACAAATCTTAGAAACATGGTATCTAACCAGATACTTTGGATGGCATTACCTTGGCCTCCAGTAACACTGAGGAATCTTGGAGTCATGTTTGACCAGGACATGCCCTTCAATGTACATATTAAACAAATATGTAGGACTGCTCATTTGCATTTGTGCAGTATTTCTAAAATTATAAACATCCTGTCTCAGAGTGATGCTGAAAAGCTAATTCACGCATTTATTACTGATAAGCTGGGCTATCATAATTCATTACTATCAGGCTGTCCTAAAAATTCCCTGAAAATCCTTCAGCTGATCTAGAATGCTACAGTGAGTGTACTGACGGGTTCTCTCATATAGGCTCATACTGGCTCCTTGTTAAATCCAGAATGGAATTTAAAATTCTTCTCCTCACATACAAGTTCTGAATAATCAGCCCCATCTTATCTTAAAGACCTCGTAGTATCATATCTCAACAGAGCACTTCTCTCTCAGACTGCAGGTTTACTTGTGGCTCCTGAGGTATTTAAAAGTAGAGTTGGAGGCAGAACCTTCAGCTTTCAGGCCCCTCTTCCCAGCTTGGATTCTATTTTTAAGATTAGGCTTTAAACTTTCTTTTTTGATAAAGCTTACAGTTAGGGCTGGTGACCCTGAACCTTTAGTTACGGTGTAATATGCTCAACTCTTTTTAGTCTCTATGGCCCAGTTTCCCGTACAGGGATTATGTCTAATCCTGGACTAAATACTTTTTTGGTCTTCATTGACTTTTTCCTTTTAGTCTAGGACCATGCTTAATCCATGACTGGGAAACCGACTGCATGTGTTTAAGTTATTATCAATCTCTGTCTTTGTCCCACAGTGTGTCTTTTGTCCTGTCTCTCTCCCCTCATCCTCAACTGGTCACAACAGATGACTGCCCCTCCCTGAGCCTGGTTACGCCGAAGATTTCTTCCTGTTAAAAAGGAGTTTTTCCTTCCCATTGTTGCCAAGTGCTTGCTCATAGGGGGTGGTTTGATTGTTGAAGTTTGCTCTGTATTGTTGTGATATATATATATATCTGTATATACATATATATATATATATATATATATATATATATATATATATATATATATATATATACATATATATATATATATATATATCAATTGAAATTGAACTATGAAGTAGGGACGGGAAAAAAATTGATTCAGCATAGTATTGCAATATTTTGCATGGTGAAATTGTATTGATACGGGGACACCAAATATTGATATTTTTTTAAATTAATTAAAAAACTCTGGAAATACTATGAACAAGAGGGCTCATATCATGCACCACTATCTTGAGATAACGTTAGCTGAGCAAACTTTGGCTCAACCAAAAAACACTGCACATTAAACCTGGACTTTGTTTTAAGTATTCTTTTAGAGTGGTCCTTACTTATTCTTTCATGTTTTGTAAAAACATGTAGTCATTACTAAAATTAGACAACTTGTTTTTACTATTCAGCTGAAATGTGCAGTTAACTGATCATCTTAAGGACAGACAACTGATTATGTCTGTGTAGATTCTCAGTCATCCAGGTCATAGTAGTCTCTGGAGCTTGAAAAAGGCGACTGGACTTCTTTTTGTTTCTTGAAGACGTTTCACCTCTCATCCGAAAGGCTTCTTCAGTTCTCAACCAAAAGGTGGAGAGACCCAGGTATTTAAACCCCTGTGGGCGTAGTCCCCTGGAGGTGGTTATGACCCTCTATTGATCATGTGTGTGAACACATGTGCCCAGGTGTGAAGGGGGCGTGGGTCATATTTAATCAGTGGTTTCAGTTGAAACCAATTTAGGACTCCGCTCCATTGTTTCCTGTGGCCTATTGAGGTCACTGGAACAAAGGTGTGAATGGGGGTTGAGACGTCTGGGAAGGGAGCTCAGGACAGCACTGTAAGCGGGGGAAAGTTGGTGACGTAATCCACCTCCTCTGTTCAATGATGGTTGTTCACAGTGGACATAGATGGCTTCTTTCACTCCTCTTTCAAACCATCTGTTTTCCCTGTCCAAAATGTGGACATTGGCATCCTCAAAAGAGTGCCCTTTTTCCTTCAGATGCAGATGTACTGCTGAATCTTGTCCTGTCGAGGTGGCTCTTCTATGTTGTGCCATTCGTTTGTGAAGAGGCTGTTTGGTTTCACCAATGTAGAGGTCCAAGCACTCTTCACTGCACTGAACAGCATACACTACATCGCTGATCTTGTGTTTGGCGGGTTTGTCCTTGGGATGAACCAGTTTTTGTCTTAGGGTGTGACTTGGTTTGAAGTATACTGAGATGTCATGCTTGGAGAAAATTCTTCTGAGTTTCTCTGACAAGCCTGACACATATGGGATGACAATGTTGTTCCTCTTGTCCTTCCTATTCTCTGTAGTTTGTGGTTGGCCTTCATTCCTGTGCATCTTAGCTGATTTGATGAAGGCCCAGTTGGGGTAACCGCATGTTTTGAGGGCTTTCTTAATGTGTGTGTGTTCCTTATGCTTCCCTTTTGCCTTAGAGGGAACACTTTCCGCACGGTGTTGTAGGGTCCTGATCACCCCAAGTTTGTGTTCCAGAGGGTGGTGGGAGTCAAAGAGGAGATACTGGTCTGTGTGTGTGGGCTTCCGGTAAACTTCAATGTTGAGGCTTCCATCTTCCTCGATAAGCACCGCACAGTCCAGGAATGGTAACTTGTTATCTCTGGTGTCCTCCCTGGTAAAACGTATGTATTTATCCACTGAGTTAATGTGACGAGTGAAGGCTTCTACTTCTTGGGTTTTGATTTTGACCCAGGTGTCATCTACATATCTGTACCAGTGGCTAGGTGCCATCCCTTTGAAAGAACCAAGAGCTTTACTTTCCACTTCCTCCATGTAAAGGTTGGCTACAATGGGAGACACTGGGGAGCCCAATAGGCCACAGGAAACAATGGAGCGGAGTCCTAAATTGGTTTCAACTGAAACCACTGATTAAATATGACCCACGCCCCCTTCACACCTGGGCACATGTGTTCACACACATGATCAATAGAGGGTCATAACCACCTCCAGGGGACTACGCCCACAGGGGTTTAAATACCTGGGTCTCTCCACCTTTTGGTTGAGAACTGAAGAAGCCTTTCGGATGAGAGGTGAAACGTCTTCAAGAAACAAAAAGAAGTCCAGTCGCCTTTTTCAAGCTCCAGAGACCACAACTGATTATGTTAACTTTCTGGAAGAGAGAGCAAGAGTTCATGCCATCCAATTCTTTGAGTGACATATCCTCTTTTTTTTGACTTGAGAAGCTTTCACCATTTGTCCTGGGTTTCCACCCGAAAGCAACTTTATACCAAAGATAAAGGTAAGTGTGATATCTTTTGGGGAAAATTTACCAATTTAGAGAGGACTAGTTAGCTAAATGCTATAATTAGGTTTGTGTTAATTGCTAATGCTAGCTTTTTCTGTCATTTTAACCTTTATAACATCAAGTTTGCATGACTGTGGTGTTTGTCGATTCTTAGTTTCGCTATGACATTAGCATTCAGATGGGTACAGCTCTGAGCTTGCATGTGCTTGTGCCCCTAGATAACTGTAGCTTATGACTATTGGGTATGATAAATCATCTAGGGCTGCAACGATTCATCGATTAACTCGATTAAATCGATTCTAAAAATTTATCGACACAAATTTACTGTGTCGATGCTTTGTTTAAACTCTGCAGCGCTCAGCTGTCTCGGTGTAAGCGGCACTCCTCACTAGCATTAGCAGCATTAGTGCTGACGTTTTTTTTGTGGGTTTATTGGGGGCTGGCAAACCAACATAGAACTGCATTACCGCCACCTACTGGACTGGAGTGTGAATCACTCACGTATACACAAGCACACATTCTAAAAAGCTCTCCGTCGCTGCGATGGATTTCATTTAACACAGAGTGGATCATCACTAGAGTTGCCACCTGTCTCGTAAAATACAGAACCCCGTATGTTACGGGACTCCGTGGAATACGGCTCCGTAACATGCCGTGTTCCGTACTTTACGGGACGGGTGGCAACTGTCGCTGACATGCATTTCCACGCCTCCACTGCTCTCTGTGTGTCTGTGTGTGTTGTGCTCGCTGAGAATTTCAGCTGCTATTTTTGTCTTTACTTCAGCTGTAGCTAGCACAACTGGTTTGCTAGCGAGCGCGGGCCATTAGCACTAGCGATGGTTCGGTACCGGAAGGCCCGCCCCCCAGGACCGAGGGGCTCCTTCAAAATATTTTTTATACTTTAATCCCTTATTAGTGACTAAATATAGACCTGCAGTAGAAACGTATTTTCGAGAATGCTTGTGAATACAAAGCATTACACCATTACTCACACATGCGCCATGGCTCCCTCATAGCAGGCAGCGGTTTTAACTGCGCAAGCGCAAAAAGGCGAAGCTGTGACGGTGAGCTCAAGTAGTGAAAAAGGAAACGTTTTTCCAGCGTCCAAAACAGCAGCTTTTTCTTTTAGTAACCACCATTAAATCTGTGAAACAGCTGGAGGTCCTTCATCAAGCACCTGATCAGCAAGTGTTAAGGTGAAGAAAAGAGAACTTTGTAGCTGCTCCATTCACCGCTGTTTGTTCACATGGCGAGAAACTGCATTACGGAAGTTAAAATATGCAGATAAACTGTTAATAAAAAAAAGTATTTCTTATCCGATTACTCGATTAATCGCTGGAATAATCGATAGAATACTCGATTACTAAAAGAATCGTTTTATGCAGCCCTAAAATCATCAATTCAAAATGTTTAAGGTTGAGTGATTTTTTTGCGTTATTGGTAACTCAAAACTTTTCAAATGAGGAGGTCAATGATCCTTAGCTGAGGTTGACTCCCTCTCTCAATTCTCCTCCTCTGAGGTGATAAAGACATAACAGCTGCTGCTTTTCAAATGTTTTATTTTTCTTATTAGGTCATTCATAATCTTATCAACAGGAATACTGATAGTTCAAAGCTAAAATGCTTTTCAGACGAAGCGAGTTATAAAATATAAATAAACAAGGCAATAATTGATGGTATAGAAACACTGAGGTGGTCTCCAATCACTCAGTAATTGTGGTATACAAGTTAATAACTGGTTATATAATGCAGCATTGGGATGTAAATTATACATCTTACTTTTTCAAAGGGTATTTGAAAGGAAAATGAAGGCATGTTGTTGAATTTTTACCATTATTTGATAGTGTCTATCTTTGACCCTGTGCATCTAATTTTATATAACTGAGAAAGAAGATATTCTTCTATGGATCCTGTAAGTCTCTGTGGAATTTGGTGAGGTTTCCATTCTGCAGTAATATACCCTGATTCCCATCACCCTGAAACAATGAGACTGTACAGGTCTTCTTTTGTAGAGCTCCTACTGTTAAAAATCTACATGAGGAAAATTTTATTGTAACATGTCTTTCCAAGATGTCTGGGTGACACGTTTGTTTAATCTGCTCAAGTGGTCCTCACTAATGCACTGCTTTATTTGTGTCTGACTCTGACTAGACTTTATGTGTTTATTGTGATTTAGTAGAAATGTCATGACTGTGCTCTTTTGTTCTCATGATGATTATGATGATTCAGCCCGTCACATTGACATTGGGATCCTTCTTGTTGAGCATGAAGGTGAGGTGCTCCAATCTTCACTCCATCTCAGGCCAACCTCATTGAAGCTCATCATTGAGGGACAAGTTGTGAAGGACAGCATTAAAGATCTGCCAAAAGCTATCTGCATCCTGTTTGGACTTTCATACGCGCTGCATTTCAACTACCCTAAGTCTATGAAGAACACATTCCTGTTCGTCCAGCAGGTACTTCTCACACTGGGCCGCAGCAAACCAAAACCCAGGTTACAAATGTTGAAAAAACAGCTTGCAATGTAAAGAATGCTCAAAATAGACATGAACTATTGTGCCATATATGTAATTTAATGTGATTTTGCAACTTCTCAAATCTCTATAACACAGGTAGCATTGGAAAGATGGCATGACCAGCAGAACTACAAACGCTACTTTTGTGGGGACTGTAGCCATCTCAAAAATACTGTAGTTTTCATTTTACACTCACAAAGGGACATGAATGTCCAGTTGCTCTACAAGAAGTAGAATTCTGTGCTCAGGACTGCGTATTAGTGCGCAGTCGATGTTAATGATGTAGCTGACAGTTCATCTGTTTGCTAATAAAGTTGAACTTACATCTAGATCTGCACAATTAATCTTATAGCAACTGTAATGTCAGCTTGTACAATTACATAATCACAAATGGTTGCAAAACAAAAAAGGTTTAGTTCCCTATCCATTTTCAGGGCAGTATCATGTCAAAAGTGTGTAACAGAAATACTGGTCCACCGTGCGGATGTCATGCTTTGCCTGTTCCAGCTGTGAAATGAACACACATGCAAGCTGCATGTTTAAGTTACAGTAGCAGCAAGAGGCCATATTTTATTCAAAGTCAACCACCTTTGTTTCTTGATTAGTATTTCTGTATAGTAAACTACCAAAATTATCTAAGAAAAAGAAAAGACCAGACAATAGGTGTAGGGAGGCCAAATATAAATTTATATGAGCCATCTAACTTTTTGGCTTCAAATGAAATTGGCTCCCTGATGGTACTGCAACATAAACATGTAAATTGCATGCATGTCCATTTCACACTTAGGACAGGCAAAGTGTGACATCCACATGGTTGACCAGTTCATCTATTACATGCTCTGGGTTGTTCAGGCAGGGTTGTGAGAAGGCTGGAGCCTATCCTAGCAATCTTTTGGCACATGTAAGAGTCACCAAGAAGGTTGCCACTCTGTGGCAGGGGAGTTTTGCTTTTGTTTCATTATATTTAGTTGGAATATCAAGAAAATTGAACAAGTTTGCAGAAATTATTTTATTTTGAAAACAATCTGTCATAATGTCCTGTGACAGGCAAGGCAGAGGACCCCAATGCAGGCGAGAGTTATATTTAAGCTTTGGCTTTATTGATACATCATAAAGCAGGGCTGGTAGGGAGCCAGCAGCACAGAACTATGAACTTAACTATAAACATAAGGCGCAATGGCTACAATGACAGGACAACAAGCAGAGGAAAACTCAGGGCTTAAATACAAAAGGGATAATGAGGGGAGTGGAGACAGCTGGGAACACAGGTGAACAAAATGGGAAGCAAAACAGAACACAGCACACAGGGAACAGAAGACCGTCAAAATAAAACAGGAAGTGACCATGACACACAGCTAGACTTGACAAAACATGGAGGACCACAAACACAGAGGGATACAAACATACAGCCACTCAGACAGGACCTAAGGGGAACATGAGACAGGTAAGGAAAACTAAACTGTGGATAAGAGGAACAAACTAATAATAAGAAACAAACTGCATGTAATTGCCAACTTGACCCCATTCAATTGCAGACTGATATCAGACTGACAGCAGACTGACTCTGTCTTATGACAATATTTATGGCAGGTTTCAGTGAGTGTTGTATGCTTGAAAATATAATTTTGCAGCAAAAACTAACTGAAGTTATTGGATAAAACAGATATTTACAAAGTTTAACTTTGAGGAAATAATTTGCAGTTGGAAAAAAGGTGATAGATTGCAATATGTTATTGCAATAGTCAGCATGTCACAAAATGTTAAAAATTGCAATAATATCATATTGTGGGATGTCTCATGTTCCCACCTCTACTATGAAGACAACTGGGATGCATACTAATTCTGGCCTTCCTCAGTCTGTTAACGTGATAATATTCTGTCATTCAGACATAAAGTGACAGAATAAGCAACGGCACTCGTGTGATTTTATGTGTTATATTGGCATTTGACAGTGGGGCTATAGGTAACCTTAGCAGTGCTGATTGGCGCATTATTTTAACTTTAGACAGACAGGCTGTTTCCTGCTTCTTTTATTCTTTATACTCAATAACTCTAATCCTTTAGAGGCAAGTTTTACATTTAACAGATAAGTTGCCATGACAGTTATATCTTTTTCTCATCTCACTCTGCAAAAAAAAAAAAACAAAAACAAAAAAAAAAAAAAACACGATTTATTTCCCCAAATCCTAACTAATCCTGCTAACCCCATATTCCTTCTGCTCTCTGTGGACTGTGTTTCGGTGTTATGCATATATACCAGGTTAGACAGTGAACTTTCTTTCTGGGGTCTGGGGTTTGAGGCCTATGGGGCAGCGGCCCTCTTGGTAGTTCGTCTTTCAACCTCAGTGTTCTGCACACTAAGTGTGTCAGAAATGAGGCGAAGCAAAATCTCAATTCAGATGGAATATCAGACAAGTGGGTTATTTCAAAGGTGGTACTTGGCAGCACAGCAGGATTCAAAAGTCTGTGTCCTTGCTGAACAATGGGTGTAGAATATTGAGTTTGGCCCCATTACAAATTCAACTTTTTTTTCCCCCCTTCTTTCTTTTTTTTTTTTTTTTTTTGACTGCTATAGATAATGCTCATTGATCTGTGAAATTATGAGGCACCATTAGAAAGGCCTGGCACATAATTCAGACTGCCTGAACCCTCAATCACTGAGCGGAAAACTCAAAGCCCAAATGGCAATTTACATCACAGTGTACCGCATTGATTTAGATGGAGAGGTGTGTTAAGAGATCCTTAACAACTGTGGACAGCCTCAGGTCTATAGTAAGTATTGTTATGATTAAAATGCCAAGTAAATTTGATTTTGGTAGATTGAAAATCACAGCAATTATGTTGGGCCAGTCAATACGTGCATTTTTTAGAAATAAATCTTAAATGTTTATTGACTGATGTAACTGATCGAAGCAGGACGGCTCCCATTTATAAGGCAAGGAAGACACCAGTGGTGGGAATATGAGCTGCATAGAGTGCCAGTAGAATTAAATATAAGATATACATAATCCTTTTACTTTTAAAATAGATTGTATTATGGTGCCTGATTACATGTCTCTGCTACAGCACACATAATAGGATGACAGTGAAAAGCAATGCATCTTTTAGAACTTAAAACAGGAGACCTGATGAATCTTTGAAAGTGTGTTGAATTCACATTTGAGCAACGTGTAAGGAAAGGCAGAGCGTAATTAAATGGGCTGAAAAATCGAGTCTGACTGGCAGTCCTCGTCTCCCAGCCAGAGCTGCACTGCGTCAGGTGCCAGACAGATTCCTGAAGTCTCCTTGAACCTCGGCCGACTTACTTATATCCTGATAAGTGCTGAGATTGATCCTGAGTTCATTTCGTTGCAGTCGCCACCCTTCCAGCGATCCCTATAATTGCTGCAGGGGTACAATATTATATTTGGACAACATCCAGTGAGGGCACTGGAGATAGCTACCACTTTGCATTTTTAATGTGACCCCTGAAGCATTTTGTCTAGTCCTCACATTAAGCCTGTTCTCTTTTATCAGTGGACAAATTGAAATCATTGATTAGGGATAGAGGTCAGAGGAGATAACAAATAGCTTTTTCCTAAACACCGCCTCACTTCACTCTAATAATATTTTTTATTCTTATCATTAGCAGGCAGAATGTGAAAATCAATAAATTTTATACTTGTTAGCATTTTTTTTAAAGTCAAGTATGCTTACAGCTGGAGACCTGAATACAAGAACACTGGGTTTTAAAGAACCTTGTACAGTTTACTGTTATTCCTCATAATAAAATCATCATATAGAAACATTGCCAGTCTCTTCTAGTGTAATAAAATGCTGGAAAAGGTACCCAGTGTTATAGTATTTGGGTCACAATAACGTCTTATTGCTCAGTTGTGTAGCCTATGCAGACAGCCCTTTGATGAATGAAAGTCAACTGAATTGTGGCAGACTGCCAGAATGAATAGGAGTGCAAATAACATTAGAGTTAGTAGAAGCAGAGCATGCCTGCTCCAATAAATACAGAAAACATAGAAGTGTAATCTTTGGGGAAGCTTTAACTCAAGACTCATACCTGATTTAAAGAAAAAAAAAAAGAGAGGGAAAAAAAAGACTGTGTGTTTATGTTTAGCTGGCTGTTTCCCATGCTCACCCTCTTAGTTTAGTGTTCACATACTGAAATGCTTCCTTAGCAGCGCTTATCACAGAATGCTGCTGTGGTTTGATTTGCATATCATGAGTTTGGCTGGTATTTCACTATTTGCAATACAATGCAAAGGACTTCAGGTACCTCACATATCTTTATATTTTGCTTCCAAGGAGCCAGACTTTCTTGGAATTTTTTAAAGTGATCTTGAACAATAGTTTTCCAGGGTTTCTGAAAGTCTTTCAAAGTTTTTCTTTGGACATTGGCTGCTTTTTCACTCATGGTTAGGCCAGTTCTTTTAACTGACCATTTTCAACAGACTGATTTTTTTTTTTTTTTTTTTTTTGTTAAACCACTTAACACTGACCTATGAATCATTCAAGCTTAATAAAGGCATCTGACTGTTGTATTTATGCATAACAGAAGAAAGATAGAATGCCTAAAAATACAATCTAAAATGGTATCTTTAGGCATTTTGTTGCTAGCAGCCTGTTACAAAAATATGCAATCTGTTCCCATTTCCTTGATCAAATCTATAAAATATTCCAAAGATAACACAGGTAAAAAATAGTATTTTCGTACCAACAAGGTAAATGGACTAGTTCTTATATAAGGGCTTTTCTACTCTGGGTGAGCTGAACCATGTCCTTCAGAAATAGGAAAAAAATCCAGCAAAGACCTGGCATAGGACCTGGCCCTTCATCTACTGTCAATCCATCTATTGTTCACCAAAACCTAAGCAGAAATGGTCTCAGTGGAAGGGTGGCTCTCAAGAAGACATTCTCAAGCATTTTCTTTCGTGTTAGCCCATCTTTCAATAAATGGCTGCACCTATTTCCCATTTTCCTTGCAAAATAGAATAAAAAGAGGGGTTCTGAAGATTTTTGCATTGTATGAATGAAATTTAGCTCATGTGAAAAGATTAGATAAACCAAAACAGACACTAGAAAACCTAGATAAGGCAAACCAATTTAGTTTGCAGTACAGCCTGTCTTAGTTGGGATTTTCAAACTAAAATTACAAAAGTCAACTTAATGTTGGTGCTACTACTCACACCAAGTACATATATTGTTTGGGTAATGTGGATGTACTTAACAAATTTTGGTAAACTCAACCTCAGCCCTAACCTCTATCCTAACTTTAAATCTAGGCGAATCAGAATGTGTATTTTTTGTTTTTACATTGTTTTGCACACTTTGCAATCAACAAACAAAGAAAATCCTTGTTTGAACTGAACACATCAAAAACTATTCACATTTTTTCCAAAAAAAGTCTTCTTCAAACTGTAGACTTAAGGTTAGGTTTATGATTAATGATGACTTAGATTTCAAAGGGTTAATATTGTCTTGAATATTACCAACTGCAATGCAATCCATTCCTTTGACCAGGTGTATCAGACTCACTTTACTTCATGCGGCACCATCAGCCCCGTTTTGATCTTAAGTGGGCTGGCAGAGTAACACTGCTTCATAATTGATTAAAAAAAAGCTGCTTCATAGTTGTTCAGTTCTCTTAGTGCAAAAATGTCACATTCAAAAAACATTCATATTTAATGGACCATCTCTCTGCAGGTCAGATGATGAAGAACTTGCGATGTATTCGGTAAATTAACAACACATTCAGCCGGTTTAATCTCATTACAAAGAAATGCTGCTGATGTAAAGTAACATGTCAGCATTGCCCTTCATTTCGGTGTCGTGCGGCAGGCCATGGGTTATGTTGTAAGTCATCATCCTGTTGTGAAACAGTTCAAATATTGTGCCCTTCTTCGTAATTAGGACACAATAAAATGATTTTTCACACTTTGCAATGCAATCAAGGCGGGCTGGATTGGACCCATTGGTGGGCTGGTTTACGGATTTTTGACATCATATGGACATCAATTAAAGGTATATGGACGTGTAATTTTGACTTAAAACTGTTAAAGTTTCAACAAGTTTTCTTGATCAGAAAGTAGTGCCCGGAAAATGTCCGTTGTCAAAGCTAGATTCCATGGCAGCCAACGCAATCAACAAAAAAAAACCCTGTTAGTTTAGACAAAATTAAACTATTCTGTCAGTTATAAAGCTATTTTCTCAGCTCTTACATTTTCTGTTTGCCATACTTCTGCCTCTCTTTCCTGAAAATTTCATTCAAATACTGATTTAAAGTCAGAGAAAAAAATGCTAACTTTTCTGCATGTAATGCACTTTTAAGATCACAGTTTTCCATTGATTATAATGGTAAAACAATGCATGCTAAAGAAGTAGTTAATCAGGTGTAACATCATTATTGTTTGTGCTATTGATGTGTTTTTTTCCCCATACTCTGTCTGCATGGGTTTTTAGATGTAAGTAGATGAATGAAAATTTTTTGCAACATACCTACATTTATGGTAATCTATTCGTAATGGGGAAAGTTTCTTTGAGACTAAGATCAAGTGCGGTGCATAAAAGACGACAATGATTGTAAAAGAACAATGTGGGCAGAATCGGTCATATTTGCTGAGCGCACTGATTTATTTCATTTTTCCTAATCAATGAACACATTGCATATTTTGGATCGAAAACTGGTGAAAATGCCAGTGCATTTATCCAAATGGGGAAAATGCCAATGCATTTCTCCATGACTATACACCTGAGAATGTCAATTATAAAATTTTATAGATTTTTCTTCCTTCACCCACCATAATTCATGGATTGCCTGGCTTCTCACTTCCTACTCAGAAAAGCCAACATCTGTGGGCTGGATTGGATGAGAACACACACATATTGTGCCTGTGGACTCAACATGCTGGCAGACACACATGCTCACAAAGATGGGCCTGGCACGGTGGGTTGCTGAATTTTCAGAGTGAATTAGATGTTGGATGTGATAACAAAGTTTAAGACTTTTGCCAAATTAGGCTTCTAATAAATCTTTGTGCACATATTCATACATTTTTCCCCATTAATTTTTATTATTACCTCCCATGTTTTGATTAATTTGTGCAGACTGGATAATTCTGTATATTCAGAAACATCAGCCTTTCACCTTGAAACCAGGGTGCAAACTACAGGGGAGCCAGGGGGAAGATTTGCTCTTCTTAATAATGCATAAGCTCCTCTGGTAAGATGATTTGTGTGCGCGCGTGCGCTTGGGCAGGAGGATATTTAAACTGTACTATTTCTTTCATGCTTCTTTTCCTAGATCTGTAAATACACAATATCTCTCCGGTTGAAAGGCACACGACAGTGGCGACTTTTCATTAATTTTCTCATTTCTATTATTCATAGTCATACTCAGTGCTGAATTTGCAAATCCTGGACTACAGACTTTTGTTCCAGTGGGTCAGGGGGAGAAGGGGAAAAAAAAAACATGGCAACACAAATGCTCCTAAAACTAAACTGTCATCATATTAGTTATTTATATTTAACAGATTAAACAAGCTTTTTTCTGCACATAGGAACAGTCTCAACATTGGGCTGCTCTTGTTATAACCATTAGTTACTGTAAAACTGTAGGTGCTATGGATTGGGACCACCTACACACAAACAGTGCAGTTCATGGTTCTGAAATTACATGTTGTAAATCTTGAGGATACAGCCCAGTCGCAGCCCAGAAAAATGAAATCTATTTGTTCGTGATCACAGATTGTTATGTTTTTCATGTCAGTGAGCACAAATTTGCACGTAATGTAGCAGGAAATGTATTCTGTGTCAGAAGCGTGCGTTTGCTGATAAGAAACCAGGAAGGATTCACCATGGCAACTGAGAAAACAAAGTTTTAATGACCCAGAAGTTTTTAATGCTAAACCATCTGTTTTTAATTCCTAAAATCTGAGACAGATTTTTAACTAATAATGTATTAAAAAAAAAAAAAAAAAATTGAACATGGGCCTCTAGAGTGACGGTCAGCATAACTACCACCCCACTTTTTTGACTTTTAATAAGTATCTATGAGAGCAGACTGATGAAAAATCATGTTCAGGGTAACAAAATAATATTGGAAAATTTATTCTGAGAAACACAGGAAAAAAAATTCATGTTCAGAAATATGCGTCATTAGAATAAAGGTAATGATTGCATCATGGGCTGCCGTGAGACTGGTTTGGAAGATAATGATACTTAAAAAATAGCCTTTTTAATATGGTTAATAAAGTCGGCTCAAATATTTTCTATTCACATGCCAAGCACACTCATTCATGTTACCTGTTAGTTTCTTTTCAGTTGTGTTAATTAAAACATAATTGCATCAGCTTCAATGGAGACAGCCTGAAATTCACTTCACAGATCTTTTTATTCTTTAATTGGGCGAAGCATCACTCTGCATGCGCCTATGTGCTAACACACTGATAGTCATCAACCCATTACATGCCCATTTGCTACTCTAGAATATTAATGGACAGTGGCAGACTTCAGTTAAAACAACACACATCAATAAAGCAGGGCAGCACAGTGGTGCCGTGGTTAGCACTGTTGCCTCATAGCAAGAAGGTCCTGGGTTGGAATCCACCGTCTGACCGGGATCGTTCTGTATGAAGTTTCCATGTTCTCTCCGGGTACTCCGGCTTCCTCCCACAGTCCAAAGACATGCAGTTAGTGGGGACAGGTTTTTTCTTTTTTTTTTCAGCTTTTAGGTGGAATTGTGGGTGGCTTCCTGTGTGGCTACAACGGAACTTTCCCAAGCTGGCTGTTGCACACCTCCAACTCATTGTCATCATCTGGATTGTGTATTTAAGGACTGGCTGTGGCAATGCTTCTCCACCTGACTGTCCACGTATGGTGGTAAATCAGCCCTCTTGTTTGTTGTGTGCACTTCTCGCTTGGTTAATGCCTTACCTCTCGCCTGTCTCCTAGTTGGTTGTCAGAGTTTCACACCATGATACATACCTGTCATCCTGACTGGATTGCAATAGCCACAGCAATGCGTACCCACAACCTACCTGCTTGTCCACTCTCCACCATCCAGCCCACACCACTCTTGGACTCCCTCCTTCCTTCCTGGCCACCTATCTTCTTAAACCAACTAAGAAAGCTTCCAAATCTCTTTCTGAGAGATTGCTTTTGTCTCCTCCCTGACAGTTCTTGCTTACTCATTTTCTCCCTTTTTTCCAGACTCTCTCAGACTGCCACTCTGTGCAAATTTACCTGTTCACTGTATATAGGTCTTTCACTATTGTATTTACTTCTATTAGTCTGCCTTTTGGGCCTGGCAATTTACAAATCATGACATCAAGTTAGAGTAATGGTTTATATATTCCCCTAACAAGTAAAAGATCTCTGTTTCAATCCTGAAAGGAGTCGTGAATCCTTTTGCGGTTGCGGCAGGAAGGGCATCTGACTTTTTTTTTTTTTTTCCTCTTCCTGGTTTATTTCTTTCAGGGATCATGCACAAAATACATTGATCACAAAAGGAAAAGATGCTTTGGACCAGATTTAACTGTCAGCAAATTTCCATCTACAGACCCTGGGCAGGTAGAATACCATAAAACATAGATTAAATTGATACGCAAAACACAAATATGCATACTCACATACCCACATGGATGCACATACCTACTTACAAACAAATGTAATAAAAAACAAACAAAACTAGATTTAGATTTCTTCATCCTCCAGCTTTTAAGATAAAAAGATATGTCCAAAGGCCAGACAAAAATGGAGAAAAAAAAAATGGGACAGTAACATTACCAAATGACCTCAGTAAGACACAAATGAGCAATTGATGTTGGTTTTTAAAGGACAGGTTCACCATTTCATAAGATATCACAGCTGTAACAGGCTGATTTTTTGTTTATTTTTTTGATAAGTTGTTGAAATGAAGAATTCAGTAGTCAAAAAAAAAATTAAAAAATTAAAGTCTGACAGAGAAGCCGAGTAGCATGACCTGCAAAGTGGTTTGAAAGTAAAGGTTTCCAAAAAGGCAGGTAAATAATTTTTTACCACCTGATGCAGTGCCATCTGTGCACAGTGACAGCTGACCAAACCAGTGCAATGCAATGCACACACTGAGCAAAACTTTAAGATAAGATAAGATAAGATAAGATAAGATAAGATAAGATAGTGTTTATTTGTCACATGCACAGTTATACACAGTACAATGCATAGTGAAATGTATTTTGTACCTGCAACCATATATACACACACATATAAATAAGAAGAATAAAAATTAAAAAAAAGTAATTCACACTATACACTATACTCTATATACTATACACCATACACACTTTTATAAATTATAATATTTACATTGTGCAATAATGGTCCAGTTAGGGCTCAGAGTTGAGCAGACGGATGGCTTGTGGGTAAAAACTCTTCTTCAACCTTTCAGTCTTAGTCCTCAGGCAGCGGTAACGCCGGCCTGATGGGAGCAGGGAGAAGAGAGAGTGTCCGGGGTGGCTGGGCTGTTTTAGGATCTTCATGGCCCTCAGCCTGCACTGCTTGGTGTAAATGTCCTGCAGGTTGGGGAGGGTGGTTCTGATGGTCCGTTCAGCTGAACGAACCACCCTTTTTAGGGCCATGAAGTCCTGCTTGGTGCAGTTTCCCATCCAGGTGGTGATGCTCCCACGCATGATGCTCTCGATGGTGCAGGTGTAAAAGTTCCTGAGCACCTTGAGTGGGAGCTTGAAGTCTCTCAGCCGCCTGAGGAGGTAGAGACGCTGTCTGGCCTTCTTCACAGTGATGTTTATGTGATGAGTCCAGGACAGGTCCTGTGAGATGGTCACTCCCAGGTATTTGAAAGTGTCCACTCTTTCCACCTCAGCACCACTGATGACAAGTGGATGGTAGTCCCTCTGCTGCTTCCTGCTGAAGTCCACGATCAGTTCCTTCGTTTTGCTGACGTTGAGCAGGAGGTGGTACATTCACTGACACATTTTCTTGCACCATGACAACAAAAAACAAAGTGATATCACGAATGTAGCAGCCTGCTCTATTGTTAATAGCCTGATACCACTAAGCAGAGTGGAAAATGTATTTAAGAGGCTGATTAAAGTAAATGACTCTTGTTACCAACTCCCTAACTAAACGTTTCGCTCAAGCAGCACTTTGCCAGCTATAGGGAATGTAGAGAATGTAGAACAGCTGAGTCATACTTCATTAACACATCAGATTTCTGGTCAAGTCGCGTATCTGAGCCATGAGTCTATTGTCCACTTCACTGGGGCAGTATGGCACTTGCTGTACCATTTTTAAAATTTTGATTGCAATATGCATAAGTGGACAGTTGAGTGAA
This sequence comes from Archocentrus centrarchus, assembly GCF_007364275.1. Taxonomy (NCBI): domain Eukaryota; kingdom Metazoa; phylum Chordata; class Actinopteri; order Cichliformes; family Cichlidae; genus Archocentrus; species Archocentrus centrarchus. The sequence continues at coordinate 6,501,868 of NC_044349.1, read as the reverse complement.
TGTCAGTTTTGTTTACGCTCTCCTTGGGATATACAGTGTGTGTGTAGACTTTTAAGCCCAAAAATCAAGATGAATGATGTGGCAGGTTAGTCAACTTTGGCAAAATTTCATTGCAGCAACTCAAACCCACAGCAGAGGGTCTGACCATGGGTCCAAGGATTTCATCCCGATCCCTAATGGCAGTCAGGGTACTGTTGCTTAGCCTCTAGAGGCCTATGCATCCCTCCATGGATAATCCTCCCGAGACCATCATAGTGAACAATTACAGGCAGCATAACATCCTCCACAGCTTCTTCAGGCCTTTTCACATCTGTCCCATGTGCTCGGGTTAAACCTGCTCACATCTGTGAAAAGCACAGGGTGCCAGGGGTGGACCTGGTAATTCTGGTAGTCTATGGCAAATGACAATTGGGCTCCACAGTACCAGGCAGTGAGCACACAGGATCCACTAGAGGAGGATTTGCCTTCAGGCCACTCACGTGAAATCTGTTTTTGATTGTTTGGTCAGAGACACTTACACCAGTGGCTGCTAGAGGCAATTTTGTAGAGCTCTGGCAGTGCTCATTCTGTTCCTCCTTGCACAAAGAAGCAGATACAGGTTTTGCTGATGGGTTAAGGAACTTCTGTGGTCCTGTCCAGCTCTCTGCCCATCTCCTGGAATGCTCTTGAGACTGTGCTGGGAAACAGCAAATATTATGCCAATGGCATGTATTGATATTCCATCCTGGTAGAGTTGTGCAACCTCTGTAGGGTCCAAGTATCAACTCACGCCGCCCGTAGTGACACCGACTCTAGCCAAATGCAAAATAAGTGAGTGGAAAAAACCCCAGAAAAGATGAAGAGGGAAATGTCAGTGGCCTCCACCTGTAAAACCATTCCTGTTTTGAGGTTGTCTCATTGTTGACCCTCTAGTGCACCTGTTAATTTCATGAACACCAAAGCAGCTGAAACTGATTAAAAACCCCCTCTGCTACTTAACTGATCAGATCAGTTTAATTGACTTGATACTATACTCTGATTTTCTACAGGACTTAATATGTAAAAAGTCAGACTCTCTGTGCTTTATGTGAGGATAATGTGCAATACTGCTAACATTACAGAAAAGAAAAGTAGCCATCATCTGCGTAAAGTGCTGGGTTTTGTCCATCTTATGAGGCTGGCCTTCGGTGGGAGTTTGGGGAAGATTTTCTTCTGAGGGAGCTGCTGGTGATGAATTTAAATCCTGACTGATCCTTGCAATGAGCTTCAATCCTTTTGAGGTTTCTGACATGATGTCTGCTGCATTGGCTCAACAGAACATCTGGTGCAGGACACCAGATGACGAAAGATGGGTCACAGTTTTTTATAAAACTACTGGACCCGGGAATCCAGACCCTGATGGTCTCCCTTGCTTGGTTTCAAGCAAGCCAAGCACATTGCCTGTGCTAATTGCTGATCTAGCTAACACACAAATGGTAGGAACTACAGAATTATGTCTTATATTGTATAGAACTATAGTGGGTTTTGACTTCACTTTTGTACAGTGGGAGGACATTGTGCCAGACCATCTATATTTTATACAGTCATTGCATTAAATACACACAGGAGGCAATCAGGGAGTGTGGAAACATAAGGGTAACAAGACACAGCTGAACTCAATCTAGATAATGAGACACAGGAGTCAAACTAAAGGCAAAGCACAAAAGCCAAAGAACTCACAAAATAAACCTGTAAGTAACCAACTAAACACAAACAAGATACGAACACTCAACTAAACAGAAAAACACAGGAGGCCACTGTCCACTAAAACACAAAGAATTCAGACTTAATTCGTAACTACAGTATAATTCTAAAACAAGAACTCATGAAAATGCTAGAATTTAAACAGTAATCGAAACTACAACTTTTTAAAGTAGTTTTTAAAAACTCTCAGAAAAGAATATATATATATATATATATATATATATATATATATATATATATATATATATATATATATATATATATATATAAAAAAAAAAAAAGCCCAAAAGTGACCCATCAAAAGTCATGAACCACAGTGTAGATGCAATGTGGTTGTGCAGTAAGAATAACAGTAGCATAAAATAAATACCTGAATCTCTCTCTCTCACACACACACACACTTTGTTTTGGTTAGTTTTCTTCTCAGTAAAGTCCCCGAGCACTGCTCTTACTCTTCAGTGACCCGTGTGTGTGTGTGTGTGTGTGTGTGTGTGTGTGTGTGTGTGTGTGTGTATTTAAAAAAAAAAAATGCTTCTGATACATCTGAATCCCTTTCAGTTATTAAATTGTGCATACAGCAGTAAGCTTAATGAGCAGTCGCCAGTACTTTGCAAACTTATGTGGCAGTGTAGCAGGCAGGGTTGAACCCAGATGCATGAAGCAGAGCTTTATTCAAAACAGCTTTAATGCTGGAATCTTCTCACAAGATACAAAAACTTGAAATACAATAACTAAATCACAACCAAGGCTGTACTGAAAACAAAATAAAAGCCTCGGAGAAAGAGGGGAACACACAGCTAAGGGAGCACAGACAACAACGCAACTAAACAACACTGAGGGCTTAAATACACCCACACACACACTAGATAATCAGGGAAGGAGAGACAGCAGGGGAGGATGAGGCACAGGTGAACAATATGACACTAATGACACCAGGAAGCAAAACTAAACACAAAGCACAGGGAACAAGCGACTGTCAAAATAAAACAGGAAATGACCAACAAAGACACAAACCCAGACTTGACACACGAGTAGGCAAGTATACTGAGGGAAAACAGGCCTTACACATGAGGAGGGTACACTAAAGGAAAACACAAGGAGAACTGAACTCTAAAGCTAACGGGAACAATATAAAATGGAAACCTAAGCACAACAAACAGGAAGTGAAGCTAGACCCAACACGAGATAAAGGGGAAAGACATGGGGAAGCCAAGGGAAACCTGAATGAAATATAATAAATATAACCAAAACAGAAAACAAAACTACAACAAAAGGAACTCAAAACACTCGGCCACCGGCCCAGGACTGTGACACTTGCTTCCCTTACATTATTCTTTTTAAAGATATTGGGGCTTTATGGAGCCTAGATGAATATCTGCAGACACTGCTCACAAAAAAAGCACTGAAAGAAAAGAAATCACACCTAATATTCTCCAACAAGACACCAAAACAGTAAACCATTCACAGTATTGTCTGGGGTCAAAACAATATGGCACCACTTCAGTCTGTGTTACTTGGAGAGGGCAGTCATTATTTGCACAACAGTGAAAAAGTTGCTTATCAGGGAATACAAACGTGACTCAAGTAAAAAAAAAAAAGTTTGAAAAGTTTGAACAAAAAAAACCAAAACAACCTGTTATGCACGGACTGTGACTGTGACTGTGCAAATCCATTAAGCACACTACAGCATCATTTATATTCCTGTAATCTAGGATATTTGATGTTACCCAAATAATACCAGTTATTCCTGAGCCGCTCATTGTTTTCATAATCAAACGGGTTTCATCGAATATTTGTGGTATTAGTTCTAGAAAACAAAATATAGCAGAAAATCCCCCCAGATTTTCTTGCCACCACCTGCTTCCCTGAATTCATGAATTCTGTGGTGCAACTCTCAGTGTTCATATACGTATATGATTTCTTTATCTATATTTCTAAACACCAAATGGACTGTCCTAAATAAAATGAATAGATGAATTCGTAAACCATCATCAGTTTAGCTCAAAGCATCTGCTCCCCTGTCCTTCACTCTGTTTGACTCTACCAATGTCATTATTAATAATACACAGGCTGAATCATCCCAGGCTCCTCTTCATTAATATTTTATATGGACTTTCTAGCAGCAGTGGGCTTCCCCTAACCTTTCACTTCTTCATCGTCATCGTTTACTGCAGATGAAAGGAATGGACACGGATGTCTCATCAATTTATTTTTCATGTGCATTTGGTCACAGAGGTGCAATCCCTATTTTACCTGCATGCCAGTATTGCAGTGGTCATATGGATGCTGGTTAAAATTTCTGGTTATGACAATTGTCTTTTCATCAAGGGTACATAATTCCAGGTGCGTGAAACCACTTGGGGACGAGCACTAAAACCACTAAGATCTCAAAATAAATATTTTTTTTTCTTTTGAACTTATTATTCAAGAGTTAAGAGGTACAGTCCCACTTCTATGGTTAGAAGTGGCAGATACACAGCAAGTGCAATCAACTTCAAACTGAAAGATGGGAACATATACAAAGATCCTCTTGGAGTCTAATTACACTGCCACTTAAACTATACTACAGGGAAATTTTAAGTGTTAAGCAATTTGTACCCAAGAATCTATATAAAACTCATTTACTATATGACTAAATTCATTTTATTACTATATATCAGCCATGGCTATTTTTTTTTTTTTTTTTTTTTTAGTGTCTGCATATCCTCCAAATCCTCAGTTTAGCTTCAAATAATAATGTCATAAGTTCACATATATAATGCTGCAGGTCAGACCTGGTGTATGATAAAGGCTAAGAGATGACAACAAGAAATGTGCGGTGTTTTTCTGTGTAAAAAAAAAAAAATCTGTACATTTGCAACATTTTATCTTTGAACTGCAGAACTTGACAGAAGGATGGTGATCTATTCATACCACACATGAATGGCAGTGTGGGAGTTTTTGTGTGTGAGATTTGCATTTGTAGCAAGTTGAGCTGGTCTTAGAGTCATTCTATGGATGAATGTCATGAGTGTGCATTCATCCAAGTGTGTGGTGAGGTTGAGTGTGTGTGTGTGTGTGTATGTGTATATATGTCTGTGAATGTATATATGAAGACTGTGGGAGTGCATAAAATGTACGCATGTGAATGTTGTACAGTAGCACAGGCCAATGAAAGAGTGATTAATGGCTTAGTTTTTGACTGTACCAGGTTCCACTGTGCTGTAAGGCAGTAACCACATTAATATTAACAGTATTTTATCTTTATCTTAATCATACCTATGATTTAGTAAAACCTGTTAAAATGTTTGACAAAACCATAAACATTATACAAAGATGAACATAGCACCAAGGTCTAAAAAGTCAGCATTCTTTAAAATAACAATCAGGGGGTGATGCATCTGCAGCAAAAAACTGAGCAAATGGCCCTACTTCTAACTTCATTCATCACTGCAGGAAACTTTGCTGATGATTTTATGGTCTGTGGCGTTTTTAATACAGAATGGTGATTATTTTGTTAACTCAATTAAAAGAGTGAACTTGATTAAAAGAAACAAAGCAGGGGACACTTTTAGACTGCGGCTATCGTGTGATTGACAAGCGGCCTGTCAACTCTGAACTTTATTAAATATGTGATTTTCTTTTAAATATAATTGGCTTATTCAGCCAGCTGATCTCCATTGCTTATTCGGGTTGTCATGATACTAAAATTTCAAACTTGATATTGAGATAACTCAGAAAACTACGTGATACTCAATACCTTTTTCAAAAACATGGGAGGGAAAGTGACAAAAAGGTAAGAGGCTTTTTTTTTTTTTAAAGATTAGAACAATACAAACAACATCAATCGGTACTACTGTACGTTAAACAAACCTCAATAACAGAACGGTAAGGTATATATTAAAGGTATTTTAAGATTCTCTTTGGTAGTGCAAAATAAAGATAATTTTTTTTTTGCACATTTTTGGCCACAGCAGCTTTTTTGTGTACAGTGAAGAGTGACAGGAAATGGGGGAAAGATACGGGCGAAGACACGCGGCATGTGTATGTGGTCGCCGGCTTCACCACTAAGCCACCCACGTGCCAAAATACAGATAGTTTTAAGTTGTCTGAGGCAGTGGCACCTTATTTTTGTTGTCGATCAGAGTTGCTAAGGTAGGCTCCCACGGTTTCGGTCAGCCAGCTTTGAGGTTACAGAGGTCTGGATCGTGGTAATTTTTTTTCCAGACAAATAAGAATTTGGCATGAAATAATTTTCTAGATGGCTTTACACTGAATAAAAATATATCCAGAAATTCTGCAAAGTTATGACCCATCCTACAGGACCTCTGATTGTGTTTATGGGGTTAGGCTGATGAATGACTCATCAGGGATTATAATTGGTTGGTTTAGGCACAAGGCATGAATCAAAGACACAGTAGGGGCAGAGACATTGAGTAAGTAATGTTCTCCCTGCTATTTTAATGTGAAGTGAAGGAATAATTCTGTTATTCGTTATTATGTTTCCGCTGGTCCTTTTCTAAGGGTGCTACATGCTACATACAGTATGCTACATTCACACAAAAAATTTGGGACCTCACTAATCTCTAAACCCTGGTTATGGCCCTGGCCATTAGCCGCTATCTAAATGATAACAGAAGGCGAATGTGGCAGTCAGGTAAATGCTAATAGTTAAATGGCTAATGTTAACGTGTGTGCCGGGCAGGTAAATATTTACGATAAACCCATTTAATACCCATTTATTGTTCCTCATAAAGCAATGTTCAGTGTTGTGAACAACTCCTAAGCTGCTAGTGAGGTGAGGGCTGTGTGTTTGCCTGTGTGCAGCACTGCTGTGCGGAATTGTGTGTTGTCTGGAGGAGGCGACAACGGCACTCGGTATTGATGCTGTTGTTAATGCGTGTCTAATCTGGAAGTAATTTTTAGTATTGATGAGCATCTGAGTATCATTTTTTTTGACTACCCTTATTGTTTATATTGACACAAGCAGAGTAGCTATAGAAAGGTAAATAGCACCTCTTTCCCAGAAGAAGGAATGGCAATGTAATTCCTCTTCACCTTCACTAGTGGATCCCAGTGTGATAGTGTAAAATTGAAGCTGTGAATATTTTTCGACTCTGTGGGAATAAATCTAGACGTGCACACTTTTTTTGGGTGGGGGTGACATTTCAGTGAGCACACTGTGATAATTTATTCGGTAAAGATGGTGCTTACAGGCCTCGAATGATGAAGAACAAAGAGAGAATATGGATTTAGAGAATGACCTTGAAATCAAGGTAACCTCAGCAGCATGATCAAAGCTCTTGTTCACTTTCTTTTGAGTCAGAGATACGTCTGGAGGTTTTGCATAATCACTGAGCGCCAAACTCCCACAGGGCGTGCAGGATTCTCACTAAATCTTAAGAGCTGAAAATGTGTTTCTGCCACCTTGTCTCCCACCATCCCCTCCACAGCTGAAATAATAAAACAATTGATAAGGTCATTTGGGAGTGTTTAGTCACTGCTGAACACCTTTAGGAGGCTGGAGAAATAGAACTGTCTTGCAGAGGCATGGCAGCGTATCGGAGTGCACCAGCAGTCAAAGGGAGCTCAGGCGAGACGAGCTGTAAGTGGATCCTCCACCTGATGTCCGCATCAGTTACATCTGACTGATTCCTGTCTCCACTGGTCCCAGTCGACAGGCCGGGGAGGGGAAAGGGGGCACTTGCTCATCACCACCAGATGGCCACAAGCTATTCATACTTGGCATTCTTGTGTTTCACTTCCCATGGTTAATCATCGACCGTCTGCCCTGTTCGTTCACAGGTTTGAAGCTGGGATTCTCGAAAGTGTTACTTTTTAAATTCAGCTGTAAATTGACATCATCACCAACAATCATGTTGTTTTTTCGGAGGAAAGTCTCCAACAGCTCAGTGTCATCAAAGTGCCTCTCATTCCGTTGGCAACTTGGAGTGTTTCTCTTGCATGGTGTGAGTTTGACACCGATATCTTTATTAACTCTTCTCAAGATGCTGAACTAAATTATATGAGGCCGTCTCAAAGGCTTTTTACAAAGTGTGTGAGACTAGTATAGTGAAATACTTCAAAATAATCCAAGTAAACAATAACTGTCTCCGTAGGGTTCACTGATTGTTGTGCATGGAGTTACCTGTCGCTCCATTTCTCCTCTCCTCTCCTGTCAGCTGGAGGTGACAAGTTTCTATTGATCAATTTTACATGGTATGTCAGCCAGAAAAAATTGGATGCCAGTAGTGTAGTTTGGGTTTCCACGGGAGGAGAGGGAGATTGAATCTAAATTTCTAAATTGCCTTATGCACTTTTCAGCCCCTTCCCATCAGTCATCTCACTCCATATTTTACTTTTGTGAATCCAGCGTTCTCTTAGTATTTTATATTTCCATTTTGTTGGTCTTACAGTCAAAAGAAAAAAAGGTATGCCAAATGAAGGACTGAAGAGGCGGAGTGGAGGGCTGGTGATGGCAGCAGCGGTGGTGGTGACGGGAGGAGGGGGTTGCAGAGTTCTCATCAGTGAGCTGCCATGACAGGCTGCCATAGCTGTCAGGAGCTATGAGAGATCTTTTGCCAAGGTAAGGCAAATTCCTCCTCGTTCAGTCCTAATAGGCCTGTCAGGCCTTCAGAACAGGGAGGAGATGTAGTAAGCCTGGAGCTCAGAGCTCTCTTCAAGACTGCCGCACTGAGGCTACCTCATGCCACATGCAACAAAGGCCCCTCAGTGAGACACAGAAGCCAACTCAGAGAACTTATGACAGGCTTCACTGCAAAGCATCAGCTGGGTCTGAGGCTGCTGTGTTGGAGTTGAGAATAGCCCCGAGGCCAGCAGTGTGTCTGGTACTATGTAACTTTTAAAAGCTTGTTATAACATTGGCACTTTTCACCTTCCACTTTAGTTAGTTTTCCCTTTGTCATGTTTTTGCTTGTTATCTCCCTCATTCTTAGATTCTGTAACCCTGTTTTTGATCTTTAGAAAATCTGTACAGACAGATAAAAATACCTTGAACTCCACAGACTGAGATGTCATGTAATGCACAAGATTTGATTTGCATTTATGAGTCTAATTCATCACTGCTCCAGCATACGCCATGGAACTGCACAAGCCCGCCATTTGTTCAGCTATTTCAAGACACAAATATTTAGATTACCTTTCAAAGGAAGAAGATATGAGATAAAATGCATGTTTTGGACACTTGTGATGCACATACTATATTAATTGCAGTATTTCAATCACTAAAAACAAAACTAAAAGCTCTTCTTTCCAGAGTTTGACTTCAGCAAAGCTCTACATATATCTTATAGAGCAGTGAACGTCAACTGGCGGCCAGCGGGCCATATCCGGCCTGCCAGAATTTTCCATCTGGCCCCCCCAAATATTACTGAAATCAAGACTAGCCTAGTAAGGAAGAAAAAATATAAAGAGTTTAGATGCAAAATCCACTAAATGCCACCTCAAAATGAGATGATATTTACGGAATCCTTTCCACACGTACTATACGCCAACCAATCATATCACCTCATAACCCATTAAATACTGTCTCTGACTAGTCTGAATTATCAAAGGCCTCAAAACGGCACTTCCCATTGCCTGCAAAAGACTCTATGTCCCTAGAACCAATCAGAATGCAAGATCAGACCATGTGACTTCAAGTATTTTCAGCACTGCCCTGCACTGAGGAGCTGGCTTTTGTTGGTGGTGATCAGATTGTGAATGCAGCTGAAGGTGAGTCTAGCCTTGTTTTGTGAATCGTTACTGGCTGCGAGCGTACTCCCCCGGCTCTCGGCTGATCACAGCTGATCACAGCCCCCCCCCCCCCCCCCCCCCCCCCCCCCGATTTGTCCCTTGGTTGCGACAAACCCTGCGGCCTAGCATCTACTATTCTGTTATTGTTAAACTAAATGTACCTTTACCATAAGAGCCAGTTAAAAAAAAAAATTTAAAAAAAGGCTGTTTTAAGAGAAAAGTGTCCGGGCAGAGAATTAGAGGATTTTCCATCTGAACTCTTCATATACTACTATGGAAAGACTGGTGAATGCTAATTAGTTGACGTTAGCTAGCTAACTAACTAACTATCTATTGATCATAAGAGTCATTCTGGACAGAAATATTTAGAAAACATTATATGATTTACTGTATTTCTGATCAAAACGTGTTTCCAATGTCAGTTTCAGTGACCCACCATCGGAAAAGTTGTGTGTTTGCAAGCAGTGCTGTGCTTCATGCTTTGCTAATGGTGGTGAACAACCCTTAGTGGCTCATTAGTGCAACAGCTGTCTGGCATTTTGTCCAACCAAAGGGGGTGATGGTAACTGGCACACAGGGGAGGACAACTTTGTTTCCCCTTCTGGTGGGAAATCCTATACCTGGAAAAATAAAACTTGCTATACAGCCATGTGTCTATACATGGACATTAGTATGCTGGGTATGGAGTATCTTGTTTTTGTGCATGGATCAAATCTTGATTTCAAAAACTTTGTTAAACCTTATCACAATTTTGAAAGACACAAATATGAAAGCTGAGTGATCTGAAATAAGGATACTGTCACATGTATACATTTTATCTATGTTTGTGAATGCTGCTGCCTATCTGTGCAGGCATGGCATCAACCAAAGGAAACACGAACACTGTGAGGAGTAAAAAGCATCTAACTTTTGGAGCGATAAAGAAGCTGAGTTCTGTATTTTGATGATGGAAAAAGTAAAATAGTGAAAGGAGAATGTAGCAACACATAAGGAGGAAGAATGTAGGTCAAGTGCCATAGTCATATTTTCACATGGAAATTGCCAGTTTGTGCTTGTAAACTTTGTAGGTTTCTGTGCAAAAACCATGCTGTAACCAGTGACTTCATTACTACTATTTATCATGGATATGGGGGTCTGCATTATTTTTTTTTTGCATTCTAGGTAGGTATCCTATCCTCTAAAAAAAAATTGAAAGAAAGTCTCATTGCAAGGATCCTCACGCCCATGTCAACATATTCATTAATGACTGTCTTTTTTATTATGAAGTGAATAACAGCCCATTTCCCTTTGGCTGTGTTGCCTGGAGAAATCTGAATACTGTGTTTCAAGATGGTGCCTCATTTCTTCCAGTGTCAGTTATATACTAGGAGCATACGCCAATGTTTTTCTGGCTTTCTTGGGCGTCTGCTTCTCTGGGCTCATGGAGAGTACCCATTACAGACTTTCTCTGGCTGAACTAACTGACTTCCTGCTGACTACGCACATATGAGCTACTCTTTTTTTCAACTTTTAATGGATTCAGTGGCTTTAATGTCCAAAACTCTAAACATTTATAAGTTACAGTTGGATATATTATGGTTCTACAGCAGCTCCTTTTGTTACGGTTGTGTATGGGAAAATGCAGCATAATTGGCTTCTGTGTTTTGTAGACCAGTGCGTATGAATGTCTTTCTTGACAATCCCACCATCAAACCCTGCTTCAACATGTACACTATACGTCACATTAAGATAATGTTGTGCTTGCTGAAAATGTATTATCTAGGTCTTATAGAAGAGCTTACAAAAACCAATTTAAACACATTTTTGCAGTTGCAGTTGAATTGGACTTTTTCTTTTTTTGGTTCCCTGGAGTAAAGTTAACTACGGTAATGTGGTGACCCCTGTCAGTTTATATAGTCCAGCCTGAAGAAAGTTTATAGTGCTTTGGGCCTCAGGTGTGGCAAGTGAAACATAAAAGTTCGTCCTCCAGAATGTCAGATTTGCTGCAGCATCTGCCCTGTTTAGTATTGCTGACATTGATCAGAGGAGGACCGATGGTCTCTTGTAGTTCTGTATGCCCTGTTTAGTGTTTCATTATCAGTCAGTAGTATAATATTACAATCTGCTGCTGTCCCTACATCTCAACACTGATCTGTATGTCTTCTGGAATAGCCCAGTATTTTAGTGAGCTGTACTCTATTTGATTGTGTACATGGACACAAATTACATTATTTATTTTTTTTGTGACAGCATGACTTGGAAATGAATGTCTTTGAAATGGAAGTGTGTTGTTTTTTTTTCCTCAAGCAGGACTCCTCATCTAGGTAAACTAGAAAATGGAACTAAATGCAGTATTTTATGCCAAACAGTATATTTCTCTAAACCTAACCAATTAGTTTTGGTGCCCAGTGTCAGATTCAGATTACACAATATCACTCCGATCCAGATGATATAGGGTGTTGGCTGAGAGTTTTTTCTTTTTCTGAAGCGCAGCTTCGTCTCCTTCCCGATGGCTGTACACATGCTGTAAAAGACGTTGAGCATGATTGAATATAATTGCCTAATATGACACAGTGACTGACTATCATAACAGTCGAAAATATTGTGTAGTCTGCATGAACCTAACCAAACAAAAGTAAAAGGTAATTCACGTTACCACATCCTACCTGCTAAGGCAGACTATGACACTCTTTCAAACAAAAACACTGTGGTTCACGTTCATGCGCATCAATCAATTGATTAACTTTTGTTAGTATTTTGCAAACTGCCATGAGCCCGTGCAGCCTGAAAACTGTAGCTTATACCATCACAGATCTATGAATTCTTAATATGTGAAACTTTCTTCCTGTGCACAAGGCATTAATCAGACTCTGAACCAAAATTTGTAATTAAGTTTGAAGAATTTTTAGGCTAAATTCAACTAGTTGTGCTACTTAGCCCAACAAGCTATCAAAGCAGTGTCATGTATTTTAGTCTATCTGAGCATGGCCAATGACCTCTGCACATTATGCACATTAACTATTCTGCAGTGGCGCTGAAAGTGTTATGCATGTGTGCCATTCATGTACAGTCCTTGCGTAGGTGAAGAACTACTTTAGTCCAAGTGATGTAAACATAAAGATCAGAGGGTCACCATGCACTGTGCAGCCATTCGCTTAGCTTAGATTTGTTGTAACTGCACAGACGCTATTCTACCCATTATTCTTCAAAACTTGTATATCAAGGGCAACTGTTTGTGCCTGGTGTCTGCAGCAGAGTATACTCCCAGGCTTATGAGTCTGTGAAGATGTTTCAAAAGAGTGTTTGATCCATATTTTTTTATGTTAAATAAAAATGCCACTCAGTTGTGTGATATTAAATTCACAGTTTGCAAGCTAGAGCTTGGCTGTTGGCCAGCGTCTGTGCCACATCTGACAGAAGCTGAATGAAGCTTTGGGTATAGAAATAACATTTAATAATAGACTCAATTCAAGGAGAAAAATATAGAAAATCTGTTTGAGTGTCTGAAAATCATTTTGACATATGCTGTGTTATTTTCTTGTATTGTACTGCTTTAAATTTGCACACAGATTGATGTCACCACAGCCCGTGGTTCCTTCTTTATCAGAGGTTAGGTTATTCTAACCCAGTTATGACATTTACAAGGATCAACCCAAACCACACTGAGCACTACATTTTCTGTGTTCTCAGTTATTTTGACGTTACTCCTTTTGCTTTTCTTTAAAAATAAATCAATCATTTTTTACTGTTATTATAAACACCTTGAATTCAGCAGAAATGTATGGTGTATTTTCAGTTATACATCATCTACTTTTTAAATTTTTGCAATAGTGAATCTAAAGAAAGTAGAAAAGTGGATTTCAGAGTATGAATGAATTTACAAAGACAACAGAGCTTTTTTTACACTGAGTTTACAGTATGAATCAGGATAGTCAATCCTCAACCTCTGCAACATGAAAAGGTGATTTGCTTTCCTGTTGTTCCTTCTCTGCGTAATAGCCATGAAGCCTCTCCACGCATACAGAGAGTTGGATTAGCAGAGCAGAGGAGTCGTGTTCAACTCACGTTCACATAGCCTTTGAGCCACTGGAATGCAATACTGTACCCAACTGTCATTCGATTGCAAAGTCATTCTACAGTTCAGGCTGAATGAGTTTCAATTTAGGGTGGGCATTATTGATCCAAAAGGGGAAACACGGGCACTTTTCCCTCAAAGTCCAGCTCTTTACCAATTATCACGTTTCCGCTTAGTGATAGGCAGGGTTTCCCCTTGAGTCACTCACGGAAACATCTTACTGTTAAACACAGCAAATGAAGTGGCACGTTTAAAAGAAGGGAAATGTAACAGCTTAGCCCATGCAACAGTAAAATTGAGAGTGGGTTCAATTAGTTTACCTCCAGACTGTACTGTATGTCTAATCCCAAAGTTTGTATGCTGCTCAAGCTTCCAGAAAATTATTTTAGACCAAAGGTTACTAAGGGACCAACAAGCTTTAGCTGGCTGTGGGTGTACACATCAGGAACACTGTAAGCAATGTTCATTCTAAGACTGTCTTAACACATTTAACTTGACATAGACAGAAAAAACAGAGTCACTTTGGCACAAAGCGTAACACCAGTTTTATGTTGATTCTGCTGAAACTTTCTTTGCAATTTTGCATGTGGCGTTTGTTGCACGATTATGAGTTAAGGGAATTGTCTTGGTGTTGTGCTGTCCAGAAAGACTGCTGTGTCAAATGGAATCATATTTTCTTTGTCCCAGTGCTTATAGATGGGCTGTTTAACAGCGCTAAGCCTGAATCCACGCTTCTATCTGTGAGCAATTCATAATACAAAGCACAGCCCAAAGTATATATGACTTTGAATAAAGCTGCAAAGCCATTCTGGTGGTTGTTTGAAAACAAACAATCAAAAGCAGCCCAAGATCAGCTGCAACACATGAGAACAAAAGCAGCTTTGCAGGAGATTAGAAACGGGCCTGAGTCACAACATAAACAGGAAAGCTCATGCACACAATAAATGTGCTAATTACTGTTCACTCAGAAGCCCCTGTTTTCAAAGTGTTAACCTGTGTCATAAGGTTTGATGAAGAATATGATACCTATGACAACACAAGAATCAGCAGGGAGCTCAGCCCCATGGTGTCTCTAATTAACATCTAAACCTTAAGAATGAAAACCTACTTTGTTCATGTATTCCCTTTTAAACTGCCTTTTTTCTTCTAATACAATTTTTTTTGTGTGTGTATGTTTGATATTTGTCTAGTGGTGAGCAAAGCAGCGAGAAACAGAATCTGTTTGGAGCAGCTCTGTAAACCAAAATAAAATGGAGGCCATCTCAAAGCGCATACTTGTCATTTGACTCCCTCCCACATGGGAATAAAATACCATCTTTTTGAGGAACATTGTTACGAGCTGGAGTGCATCCTGGCTCTTCACCAATATGCTATAAGCATGAGCCAATTTATGTTAGCTGGCAGTGACACCTCAGTGTTTGTGACCATACTGGGCAATGACAAACCCTAGTGTTTGTGCACATATGTGTGCTCATGTGCATTTTAAGCGCGCTTGGACAGCGCTGCAGCTCTGTGCCTCGCTAAAGAAGTACAAATGAAACATTCATCCTCAACGGTAATTTCAATACCAGTTTGCCAAGTCCCACCCATCTGATTCAGCATTTTGACTCAGAGGTTTAAATGGCATTCAATCAAAGACTAATGCTGCCAAAAATGTCTCCTCTAATGTTTAAATTAGCTTATATTAGGAAATCTGTCTCGTGGCATTACAATATGGATAGGCCCAGCAGAAATGTCACACCAAGTGAAGGATGGGGTGGGCGTTGCGACAACATGTGAAGCTCTTCAAACATAAAGAAATCATTAAACTGATCTCTGCCTCTCGTGCAAATATTCAAATTGACAGATGAAACATTCACTAATCTTTAAATCTCCTCTGACGTGCTCATTTTAAGAACACATCCAGATTAATGGGACTTTATAATCACGATGATCCGCGTTCAATGCATATTCAAAAATGCACCTACTCCAGCTTTCACTCAGACCTCTCCGCAGCCCGTAAAACAATTGACACCTGCTGATACTGATGACATTTGTGGAAAAAGGAAAATGGATGAGACAGTAACGTCTGTGAGTTGTTACCCTATTGATCTTGTGCGCTGTGGTGAATCTGCTGCTCTTTGCAGCTGCCTCATTTGTATTGGGCACACTTTATGATGTGCATAAGGTGGAGACAAATCCCCTGGAGTACCACCAGCTGTATACAACATATGCCTCACGCCTCGCACGCAACATGCATCCAAAAATTGACACTTTATTTTGGAACGTATCATGACAAGAGTGCACATTTATTTACATGTTAGTCATTTTTAAAACCCTTATGGGGATTGTCATGATTTTGTCTCCATGCTGTTTCTGTATTCATGAATTTTTGGCAGTGGCTTGTGCTTTTGGCTCACAACAAGCAGGCCTTAAGATCTAAAATCTAGACCTCTCTGTGTGAAATTGCGTGTGCTACTTTTTCCTGTATGGGTTTTCTCAAGTCGCTCTAATTTCCTCCCACACCTAAATGACATACTTAGTAAGTGTTACTGGCCTAAAACCAAGGTCTCTGAGCTCATTTGGGCCTCTGTGTCATAGAATAACTGCCTGCTGATTTGTCAGAATCAGATCAAGAATCTTAAATTTCAGGACTTTGGTTTATGCTGGTGTACAGATGTCTTTCAGAGACTGCAGATGTGTGGAAATTTTATGAAATTCTACTAGAAGTTCATTAAAAGCAAAACACACGACAGCTACCCTTTATAATATGATATTGTATTATAATATGATATTGTGCCACAGAACAAGACCTTCCTAACATTTCTCAGCATCATTTGTATATCAGATAGCTCACTAATGGTTAAAATTCTATAAACCAGTACATAAATGACAGCTACCAACATAAAGTACCATCTTCTGAACAGACACAGTGTTAGTCATTTATATTCTCTAAACAGCTAAAAAGCTATTCTGATAATCCATCTGCTCATAGCGCAATTAAAATGTTCTGTGATACTGACACATCTCAGATGATGGCAATGGTGCCATATATGAGTAGCTCTATGGTAGAGCAGCATTTTCTGTGAGTTATGTAAAAGATTATGTACAACATAAAAAAATATGTTTTCCACAACATTAAAAATACAAAAAGAAGTGCAGTCTGAGGCTGTATACCTCTGCCGAGGCTGAAAATTCCCTGGATTGAGAAAGATATCTGGAGTCATATTACTCTCTGAGACTTTCTTTAGAATTTCCACTGTTTCTTATTTCAATTTGACTTGTGAAGATATAATGTGAATTGTCAATTTGATCAGTTTGCTGTGTCTTGCAGTGGTAAATAACACTTCCAAAAATTCCCGGCTTTAGTTCAAAGTCCAGATCAACTCCAAAAGTTAATCACTTCCTAGCCAAGCCCCACATCTGGTAAAGTTTTCATGGAATTCCATTTGCAACTTTTTAATTTTTAATATCCTGCAAACAGACAATCATCAACTCAAACTGATCACTTAACCTCCTTGCAAAGGTCATTAGGACTAACGAGTGCCAATGTAGTGCAGCTAATGGTAATGACGCTGTTTTTGCAAAGACTTGGTCATAAGCCAAAGTGTTCAGAGAGTCTTAAAAATAATAAATACTTGTTGATTAAGGGGTGCTTCTAAATACCTTCTATATGGACTCACAATTCACCACTCCATTTATCATAAACTTTCATGTCAAACAGCTGAAAGGTTGTTAGGATGTTTCACTCAAACTCACAAATCTCATGACAGGGCTTGAGAAAAACTCAAGCAATCACTGAAGTCTGTTAGACCCATCCTCTAGAGACTGTGAATGTGTGTACTACATTTCATGCCAATCTAGTTAAGATAATTCAGTTTTGCTATCTCATACCCTCATAGCATGGTAATGAAACTTTTTTAATGAGATTCTCTGGCAGCTCAAAGACATATGTCACCAGATTACAGAGTTAAAGGTTTTAAGTTTAGAACTTTTGGGAGGATTGGTGTGAAAAGATATTTTTACTGTAACGTGGCTAAATTAGAGTGAATATGTGTATTTGTTTGAAACCTCAAGGGAAGGGTGGCCAGGTGGGGCTGCTGAATATCTTATATTAAGAGCTGGCAACAGCCTACTCAAGTTTAATATAAGTGATTGTTTGTTTGTAATATCGATCAAGAGACAATTTTATTAAGACTGTAAGTACCAATAAACATGACCAAGGCCAGTAAATATGTCATGACTCATAACCCAGTGTATACACTTCAACAACTGTACAGTTATCTAAATAGTTACTCTCTAGCCATCCATTTCACTATTTGTGGATCACCATTTTACTGTACCATCAGCATTTGGTCCAAGAACTGGCTGCTGCTGTCAATAAGGCAGACTGTCATTTGGCACCGTGCAATGCCACACAGCCAGTGACAAATTAAAAGAAATCTCAAGTTAAACTGTCTTAGTAAGGTATTGGGCCACCATGCACTGCCAAAATAGCTTCAGTGTCCCTTGACAGTGATCCTCCAAGTCTCTGCAACGCAACTGGAGGGACAGAACTCCATTCTTTAACAAGATATTCCTCCTTTTGGTATTTTGATGATGGATTCTCACGATGCTGGTGTTGGTCGATGTCATTCCAAAGTCTCCCATATACGTGACCAGCTACCTATCAGACACACGGTAGGCCTACTGTCTCCACTGCCTGCAGTATTTTTGCGAATTGTATCTTCTAAATAAAAGTGGTGATGCTTACTTGTTTGTTTCAGTCCTGTCACTGGCAGCAGCTGAAAACCTGTCAAGTTTCCTCCAAAGTGAAAACAGCGTTATTATTTTAATACAGCTAGAAAAATACTCCCTAGTTATTTTGCTCAATAATAACCACATCTGCAGTCCTATACAAGGAACAACCAGTAACCTGCAAAAGTGACACTGATTAAGCTGTCTGCAAATATTGTTGGATTTTAATTTCTGTTGGCGTTTAGAGAATGGTTATTGTGTCTGTGAAGCCCACGCCCAGCCATCTGCCTCCCACTGATTTTGGATTCTGCTTGGATAATGCCCATCACTTGCACGCTAAAGTTTATTTTTCCCCACATCTGACTTGTTAACAGTCAAAGCAAAAGTTTGTATTTAGTCGGTGCTTCTGCTAAGTGTTTTTTTTTTCCCCCACCTCAACTTATTAGAGCTACTTAAAAAAACTCATTGCTGCTTCCTCTGCGATGAGTGCGGCAGTAAAATCAATAACATTGTTGTAGTGGGAGTAATGGCAGTAATAGAAGTTCGAACAAGAAAGCAGTACTTAACTGAAATTCCATATTGCATTTTAATGAGTATGCTACATTGTGCTACAGCAGCTAAGATCTGTGGGTAAAAACTAATGAGTCCACTTGGGCTACATATCTAGAGCCATCCTCTCACACCAGCTGGTAGATGTAATTAATATGTAAAGAAACCTGTTCGTGGCATATCATGATTGCTGTTCTGTCAGAGAAATGAAATAAATAAATATGCTTAGTCCCAAACTGCCTGCCTGCCGGGCTGAGGAGACACACAAACAGGAAATGGAGGCAGAGCTTCAACTTTGCTTTTGTTTACTAGATTTTGTCATGAAAGTTTTAATTCAGGCATTTTTACACACACACACACGCACACTTGGACTAGATACATATAAATAACAAATACATTTTCTTCTTGATTTCTCCTGTAATCTGTTTATGACGTGGTACACATTTAACCAAATCACTCTTTAATAATCACAGTCACCTTTCTTTGACAGATCTGAACAGTTAATCTGATTTTTTTTTTTTTTTAAATCACATTTTGAGAGCTCCAGAACGGAGTGCCAGTAAGTCAGTTTAGTTGCTGGAACCTCCAAAGTCCAGGCAATAAAGTAGCTAAGCCTGGCATTAGGCTTCACCAAAAAGGCTCGCTCTAAATACCATCTGTATGGGCTGAATTGTGGGTGCTCGCTGTACAAGTCATTAAGTCAGGTTTAGGAGGTCTCCAGCAAGAAGCATAAATAAATAAATAAATAAAACAGACATGGCTGTGGTGCATTTACAGTCAAATGTACAGGAACTGATCAAAAGCACGCACATACATGTATATTCAAGGCAAAATAGTCATCATAAGCAGTAATTCACTCTTTCATTCCTCCAGCTCCTACTTGTGTGGAGTTTTGGAGCTGGTTATGTTAACATGTTTTCTTTGCTGGAACTTCCAAAGGCCAGCCAGTGAAAAGCTAATCCTGGCAAGACTTTGTGCTGAAATCTTGCTTTCAATGCCAGCAGAACATGATGGGAGGTGGATGCCTGTGAAGTGTGCCAGAGGGGAAGAAGATATACCTGGCATGGGAGCTGAGGGAAGCTCTTTGTCTCAACTCGCTGCTCTCTGTTGCTGTTTAAATCTGAAGATGAACAGGTGCTCTGTTGCACTGGGTGGTTTTTGGAGCAAATCTGGGCAACTACCAAGGGACACGTGCAACAAAAAAACAAAACAAAAAAAACCCCAACATGCACAAACAGATATGTATGCAAAGACATAATACTCCTTAGAGTATTCATTATTTTTATAGTATGTTTTTCCTAGGCCAGTGTTGATACCGCTTGTCTCCATTTCGTTTGCGCTGTGCCTCAACAAGTTCACTGTCTGATTGACCTGTTTTGTTTTAAAACCCATAAAGCTACAGCCATGACTATTATGGCAGTCAGCTATCATGCATCTATCCTCTGCTTACAGCAGGGCTGTACAGTCAGCCCTCAAATCATGTTTATGTAAAACTGGCTCAAGTAAAAGTGAAAGAGGAAACTTCCCTGCTGCCACTCGGGCTTTGAAATAAGGAACACATAAGTAGTAAGTCAATGTTTCATCTCAGGGTGTCTTTGATTGAGATTTGGTCTTTTGCTTTTTCTTTCTTTTTTTCATTTTCTGTCTCTGCACCATGCCCACCTAGTCTCAAGGCAAGACCTAAAATAGTCATAAAATCTATTTTTTTTTCTACTTCATAGACATGAAACTGATAATGCTTCGATTGGAGGAGTGTTTCATCTCTATACCATACATTTGAGTCCTTCAAGGAGATACTTCAGCCTGGAAACCATAAAATGCAGCTTTTAAAAAAAGTGGCGGCTGTGATATTAGAACCAAGCATCAACCTCAGGGGTTGAAAAATGAAGCCAGCACAGAAGTACAAAAAGCTGCTGTTCATCTTGTAGCCACTTCAGGCTGGCTCCAAAAGCAAGTTGATGCATTTAAAGTCCAACAGTCAGATTCCAAAAGTTAAAAATCCCATTCATATTCTCTATAGGAGTTTCGGTTATGAGTCCTAATATTATAACCATCCAAAGTAGACTTAGTCTGTAATACAATCAGATTGCTATCCCCTCAATGGCTGGGCGCTGTCCCAGTCGCTACCTTGAGGGTGATGGCCACACCTGCTTCACAAGCCCTAGCAACCATTATGGCGTGGGCTTTTCGGCTTTCTTTGGGTCATCAGGTGGGTACCCTTCTTCAGCAGTGTTTCGTCAATTAACCCACAACACTCCCAGAGGGCTTGACAGCCAACCCCAGCACCCTGGGCCAGCCCCGTCGGCCCCTCAGGCTCCACCACCACTGCTCTAAGATACTGTCTCCCTGTCGGGTGGGTTGTTCCAACCTTTGATTGTATTCAGTAATGAAGCACTGTACCATGCCGATAATCGGGATCTACTTTACTATACACACACAACACAAACTAGGAAAAATATTAAAAACTATATTTATAAAGCACTACAAAAATTAAAAGGATGAAATTCAAGAATGTTGGAAGTCATTCGCTGTGGAATCTGGGATTTGTAGTGTATTATAGGATGAGTAGTTCCTTCATCATTAAAAGTAATTATGTACACAGTCTTGTACCTTTTTGCCTTTTTTTTTTGTTTGTTTTCCTTTATTTCTGGATCCTAATCAGTCATGACTCATCTCATAGCTGGTTGGCTTGGTTCAAGGTTAACAGTCTTTGTATAAGGATTTTCTGGAATGTCAATAAGAAAGTAAATGGGAATTTCACTTCTGGAACCAGAGCCTGTAAAAAATGGGCTTAATACACATACTATGTGTATGGAGCCATGCTATGTTAAAAAGTTGAAAAGCAAACTCTTGCAGACCCTTTCATCTGTATACAATAACATCTGGCTGCAAAAAAGCAACGTTGTGGCAGCCAAAGTATTAACATTGAGCTCTCAAAATCCAGAGTCCAAAAACAGTGACAGCATGTTGGATACATCCATCTTTTATATACAGTCTGTGACTTTAAGCCAATCCATAATCTTTTTTAACGATAACCACATAGTTTCGTTGTCTAAACCCGACTAAACAGTGAATGAAAATTAATGTGAACAGTGAAAGTAAATGCAACTCAAGTTTGTAACCAGAAAAATAAATACATTAGGAATAGTCTATGAACTGCTGTGAGACTGTTTAGAAAGGGAAGACATCACCATAAATACTTGTTTGTAAAGCTTTAATTGTTCTGTTATCTTAAATTGGGTGTTGTTCTGTATAGTCTTTCCTAGCTGAGGACACAGCCAACATTAAGCACAAGAATAAGACCATTTAGTTTGAGTTTGGACCATGTTTTGAAATTTATCTTCAAAGAAATTCTGAACTGAAACTTTTAAAAGCACCCCAAAATTAATGAAGCAGGACATCTGAAAATATAAAAAATAATAATCAATGCTGATTATTTCTTTAACCAATACAGAAGCTGATCTTCCTTATTGTCAGAACATTGCTGATGTAACGATGATTAAAAACAAGAAACTTATTTTTTTTAATGAATTTTTTAGCACTTTCAATTTAAATTCCTTTCAAGTCAAAACTCTATCTGCACAGCTATACCACAAGTATGTGAAACACATTTTTTTTTTTTGTGACACTGAACCAACACTTTAAATGTTTATGTGAGCTCCTACTTATGCAAGGAAGCGCTCTTGCTTCCATGGTTGAACTTCACAAAACCACACAGCTTTTGGGCACTCGCAGTACTCGCAGCAACAGGGAGTACAGCATGAGTCCCAAAAATGTCCCACAGGGTGGAAAAACAAACTCTGGATGTCAAATTGAGGAACCCAAAAACAAACATGCTGTGTGTGTGTGTGTGTGTGCTCTCCTTGTGACCAGACAACATTATAAATGAGCTGTTTATGGTACAACAGCTTTCCTGCTAAAGCAAAACAAAAGGCAAACAGAGGCTCCAAGGTCCTGCCATACCACTGGTGATTTATAATACAGAATTAAAGGAAATTTTTAATTCTTTAACACAGTATCTTTTTTCCCCAAAGTATATGTGTTATATATTGATATAGAAACATAATTACAGAATCAGCTATAGTGTTCTGAAAGGGGTGGGGGGGGGTTATATTTGTCTTGTTAACATTGTTAACATTTATTTCATTTAAGTTGCTGAAATTACAAAATGTATAGAGAACCAACATGGAAACATCAACATGATAGAGTGTGATAGAGTAAGCAGTACATTATGCTAACAGAAATGACTGAAAGTTTTTTGAGTTTGATATAGTGAGAGAGAAATTCTTTTTCTCCATCATAGCACAAAAATATGACCCCATCACCAATATTTATAATTTATATGAAATATATAGTTAATTTACTCCAAAAGTATACTTTTCTGTTCTTTTGCAATACACAGCATAGTTTTTCTTTTACCAGGTAAACATAGATCTAGCTCTCCTGGCCTGGCTTTCTTTACAAATATTAACATCTTAATTGGAATACTAAGGTCAGTTTGCTGGATAATAAGTTAACATGTTTAGAAGACTGAAAGTAGTAAAGATAATAAAAGCTAGTGATATTTTGCAGTTTTCAAATCGATAACCAACCGGCAGCCACCTACGGAAAATGTATATTTCCTGACCAGCTGGTGAAAACCTACTTGCGATTGCCACAGTCACCTGTAATTTGTGTGGAACACCCCAACTTGTATGCAAACATTTGCCTAATGCTCTCAGAGTGGTTGTGAAACTTTGAAACATGTGACACAACCTGGAAACTGACGGTTTGCCTTCAAAGTAAAAGCTGCACCTTTTGAAATACAGGGGTTGGACAATGAAACTGAAACACCTGTCATTTTAGTGTGGAAGGTTTCACGGCTAAATTGGACCAGCCTGGTGGCCAATCTTCATTAATTGCACATTGCACCAGTAAGAGCAGAGTGTGAAGGTTCAATTAGCAGGGTAAGAGCACAGTTTTGCTCAAAATATTGCAATGCACACAACATTATGGGTGACATACCAGAGTTCAAAAGAGGACAAATTGTTGGTGCACGTCTTGCTGGCGCATCTGTGACCAAGACAGCAAGTCTTTGTGATGTATCAAGAGCCAAGGTATCCAGGGTAATGTCAGCATACCACCAAGAATGACGAACCACACCCAACATAATTAACTGTGGACGCAAGAGGAAGCTGTCTGAAAGGGATTATCGGGTGCTAACCCGGATTGTATCCAAAAAACATAAAACCACGGCTGCCCAAATCACGGCAGAATTAAATGTGCACTCAACTCTCCTGTTTCCACCAAAACTGTCCGTTAGGAGCTCCACAGGGTCAATATACACGGACGGGCTGCTATGGCCAAACCTTTGGTCACTCGTGCCAATCCCAAACGTCGGTTTCAATGGTGCAAGGAGCGCAAATCTTGGGCTGTGGACAATGTGAAACATGTATTGTTCTCTGATGAGTCCGCCTTTACTGTTTTCCCCACATCCGGGAGAGTTATGGTGTGGAGAAGCCCCAAAGAAGCGTACCACTCAGACTGTTGCATGCCCAGAGTGAAGCATGGCGGTGGATCAGTGATGGTTTGGGCTGCCATATCATGGCATTCCCTTGGCCCAATACTTGTGCTAGATGGGCGCGTCACTGCCAAGGACTACCGAACCATTCTGGAGGACCATGTGCATCCAATGGTTCAAACATTGTATCCTGAAGGCGGTGCCGTGTATCAGGATGACAATACACCAATACACACAGCAAGACTGGTGAAAGATTGGTTTGATGAACATGAAAGTGAAGTTGAACATCTCCCATGGCCTGCACAGTCACCAGATCTAAATATTATTGAGCCACTTTGGGGTGTTTTGGAGGAGCGAGTCAGGAAACGTTTTCATCCACCAGCATCACGTCGTGACCTGGCCACTATCCTGCAAGAAGAATGGCTTAAAGTCCCTCTGACCACTGTGCAGGACTTGTATATGTCATTCCCAAGAAGAATTGACGCTGTATTGGCCGCAAAAGGAGGCCCTACACCATACTAATAAATTATTGTGGTCTAAAACCAGGTGTTTCAGTTTCATTGTCCAACCCCTGTATGTTGTACTTTGCTGAGGTATTGTGCTGAGGTGATGTTTGCATTTTTTTCAAGTCTTAATACTTTTTGGCTAGTAATGTACGAGTGTGCGCAGACAACCTCCAGGAACCACTTGCCAACCTGTCAGGGAATGCACATTTTTCCCTGGCAACTGATGATTGTATCACATCCAATATGGCAGACAACTCTCAAGCAGTTTGCGTGTGGCATCACGTGAGAAACTTCTATAGCGATTATCGCTGCTGTTAATATGGGCTACAGTTGTCTTGTGAACGGCACTGTAAGTCATGGATACTCCCTCCAAGTACACCAATCAATTAATCTATCATTTTTAATTAGGTCATGTTGATTTATAGCCCTATGATAGACCATTGACTGTCCAAGGTGTAACCTGCCTTTTGACAGACAGCTGGGACAGCCCCCCCACCCCTGAACTGGGCAAGTGAAAGAAAATTAATAGATTGATGTTAATTTCCATTATTTTTTTGTAAGTCTCTGCAGAGGACATTTGTGGTGGAAATTTACTTCAGTCAGGACCATGAAAATCAAAAGATGATTATGATTTTCATCAGGAGTAGTCTCTTCTGGGACCTTCTGACACAGACCTGGAAAGCATGTTACCTTTCTATGTTTATACATTCAAAGCCTTAGGCATAGAGAGCAGAAAAACCCCAGCACAGAACAAAGCAGCCATCAATGACATATGACACTTATCAGGTCAGAAAATGTAAAGGAGGAGGTGGGGTGGGGGGGGTGGGGGCACACTAGTCTGCACCTGCAGCTTGCAGATGCACAGCAACTGTAGGCAGCCTGACACAGCTTTAACAGCATGCCCTATATGAGATGTGCTAATTGGATGCAGCTAATGGCTGAGCTATTAGCTGGTACTGGGCTGATGATTTGACAGGATTGGAGCTGAGCTTTTGAGCAGCTGAGTTTGTAGCCTACTTGAACTAACTAAACCAAACTAAACCTTAGCATATGTGTAAGGTTTAAGTGCTCTAATTGATACACTAATATCAACAGTTGGAGATATTTGTCTGAACTATATATTTCAGTGTCTGAATTAATATTATTTGCTATCTATCATTTAGTTTTAATAATTGATAAGATAAGTCATGGTCATATATATATATTTTTTTTGCATAATAATGAAATCAGAGTGAACAGTAATCAAGGGTATATTGAAATGACAAAATTTGAACATGACCTTGCAAATATTAATTGGAATCAGATAACTTGGATTTGTATTGTAATTTGATGACTTCTTCTTTAACTGAACTAATACCAAAAGTATGAAATGTAAGCAAAGGAAGACAACTTTACCATGGTTTGTGAAATATAGACATATAGAAAAAAGAAACTAAAGGTCATTATGTTTCACTTTGTAAACATAGATCATCTAGCAGATAGGGAATTAAATATATATAAATATAAATGGTACATTTATTACAGATAAGAGTTCTATGGCAGAAGAATTTAATAAATAATTTATACAATCAGTAGAAGAATTAACAAAAATTTCTTTCTTTAGTTGTAACTAATACCATAATAGCTGTATAATCATCAGATTAATTTCCCATTCAAGAAGTTAATGAAGCAGAAATAATTAAGAAATTACAAGATTCTGAAGCAAAAGGTATATATGGTTTAGATGTTTGTTTCATTAAGAAATACAGAAATTTATTGATAAAACTGTTCACACATCTTGTAATGTATCAACCAAAAATATCAGATTTCCAAATGAGTGGAAAAAAGGAAGTAGGTGGTATTCCCCAAGGTTCGGTCCTTGGTCCATTGCCACTTACTTTGTTTATCAAGCTTTATGCAGATGATGCAGTTATTATGTACCAACTACTTCACCTGGTGAGCCAGTAGAAACTCTAACGGCATATTTGGATGATATCCAACACTGGCTGGAAAATCATCCTGCACTGAATTTTGAAAAAAACCCAAAACAAACCAAAAACAGTTTCTGTGTTTTTCCACCTGAAGATTTTAAAATCAAGTTACATAATGAAGAAATGGATCAGATTAAAGATTTTAAGTTTTTAGGAATAATCTTAGACACAAATTTGATAAGCCTGTAAAGATTTCAAAGATGGTCAAGACTAATCTAAAGTGTTTAAAGTTAAGTTAGTTTTCAATTTATAGTGTATTGTGGTTTTATGGAACTAAATTCTGTGACTTTGTTTGGAATTAACAATAGTTATAAACTCTATGTGTAGCACATTGGTTTCATGCTGTGTATTGGAACTATGTCCAACTACATTGCCCCTTTTAAATCAACAGATAAGAAATATTGAATTTAATGCCTTCGAACTGCCTCTAGTATAGAGTGACTCCCGTTGGTCTTCTGACTGTTATGCCTGTCATTTTCAGGGTGATCATTTTTTATAAGTTTATATATATATATATATATATATATATAATATATATATATATTTTTTTTTACCTTTTATAGAGCTAGTTTCTCAAATTCAGTAAACTTAGTTGGATTTACATCCAAAACTGAAAAGAATGAAAATGAACAGCAAAAGTAAATGCAAAGTACTACCAGAATGATCAGTTCCATGCATATGGAACTATGGTTTCTGGTATGAGGCATGAAATGATATAAATCATACATAAATCATAGACATGAGATCGGAAAGGTAGCTAGTTAGCTTAAATATTTGTTCAACCAAACATCAGTTTACTAACATTTTTAAGACAGTTGGGGAACTTAACGATTTGTAATGAACATTAAAATGATTAAAATGACAGTTTCACACAGCTCACCATGGACATGATTAATCTTAATTGCAGCTATGGACATGGAGGCCTTTGATTGATGATTATAAATGATATTCTTTGTGCGTGTGTGCTTTCAAGATTATTTTATTTTATTACAGATGACCCTTGCCTTCTAAAATGTGTTTCTCAAACTTGATATTGATGCCAGATTTAATATACAGGCCATTTTTTTAATGTGTAATGTACATGTATGTTATCCTTACTGAAAATCATCTCAACAATCAATCCTAAACATAACATGGCTCATCAACGCATCGCTTTACAGTGTGCACCTTCATTTGAAGAATGACGTATCACATATTCACTCGTCGTAATTATTTTTATATCCACAGAGTTGGAGCTATAAATATCCAGGATTTAATGCCTGGAAAAGAAGCTGATGTGTAAATCAATACTTTGAGTGCGATTTTGAACCTAAATCTCGGGGTGTGTTGTCTGGGCCATAAATTTCATTGTGTAGGGAGCCATTTACGCACATTTACATGGAGACAGGATGTTGATTGCTGGATTGCAGAGTTACCGAGCGCCACGATGGGGAAATTTTGAGAGAGGCAAAGCACTAAAGAGTTCACAACCAGATCCGCATTAGGTCATAAATCTTTCTCAACTGAATAAGCACTCTTTTTATTCTTCTTCCAAATTCATCATGCCTCCCCCACCCCCAACCCCCACGTGTCTCTGTGTCTCCTTCCCTGCTGTCTGCGGCTTTTCTCATCTGTCTCCCTCCTGCTCTCTGTCTCGCTCTCTCTTACTTTTTGTCTTTACTGGATAATGAGTGCGATGACAGTAAAAGTTTCATCATCAGCTTCCATCCTATTATGCTGTTATTGGATCATGTTTGTTTTCGGTGAGCCTAAAGGAAAGAAGAATGCAGAGCTGAGCCACACTGGAAAGCACAGCCCGGGACTCACTGTCAGGTTTTTGTTGCAGCTTTGTCACTCATAGCAAAATATTATTTCACTCGGCGTTGATAGACTGAATGCATTATTATGGATGCAAAAATAAGCAGCCAATCAAATGATTGCTAGGTAGAAATTATAGTGAAATATGTCTAAATAGCATATTTCCAAGGTTGAAGTGCTCTAACTGATACACTGACATCCAGAGTTGGAGGGATTTGTGTTTCTATTTGCTCTCCTCTAATGTCATTACCCAGCAGACTCGTAAGTCTAATTATTCAACTGGAAATTGTTGCTTCAAAAATGTCATCTACGAGCTCTTCAGCCAAATATTTGTTAATTTCCCTGCCCTAATTAAAAGAAATAATAAACCCAGCTGAGCTATAGCTCCATCAGGATGAATGATTTCCCCATTTAGTAGAACACTAAGTGGCCAAAGATTGAATGACTTTTGGACCACTCGCATAGTCAAACATGGCGAACGCAAATATGAATTATGAGAAGCGATACAATTATATTAAGTAACAGAAAGGTTAACTAATTCAATTTAAAGTGGAATAAATCATGTCCCGTGCAAGAATCAAACCTGTCATCAACAATGGAAATTGGCCTTGGTTAATTTGGTAATGCCTCTAAATGACTCGCCTTATCAGCCCGATGACATATACAGCCCCGTCTGTGGGAACGGGTGACAAATTGGCCGCTTCCATCAGACTGCCTCTGATCAGACAGATCGATTCAGAAAATATCACCGCAGCCTTGGGATCTTCAAAATTGAGAGGAAGCATCAACAAAGCAGAGAGAAGAAAGAAAATTCACAAACTCTTGCACCTGATGTCAGAACCGGAAGGAAAAAAAGAAGGAAAAAAAAAAATCAATACCCTGACCCCAAGAGAGGGCCACTGTCGCGTATGTGAAATACCAAATAACAATCACCTTTACAAGCCTCCCGGAGGCTCATGATAGCATTATTTGAGCAGACACAACATATTACAGACTCAGGGTTATGGATGTTGTCTGCTTGTTTTGTGGTCAGTTTGCAGAACTAATGGTGTTTGTGGTTCAATACGAGAGAAAGCAAAATGGCATCATCTGACGTTTGTCCTTTCTTCCTACCAGCTTTGTTCAGTATTGCAGACCGATTCAGTTCAATCATAAGCCGCATGAAATATAATCAATTCAACATCACTACATGGTTTTACTGCTGAAACAAAATCCCTCCCACACCCTTTTGTGCTGTCTGTCATTTGGCTGGATTTCACAGGGTTTGTCTGATATTTAATCTCAAAAAAATCATCTGTCAGTCGTCTTATTGCCATTTTACAGGAGATGCTTTGAAACAGTGAGGGGAAGCTGGCACTAAGCCGTCAGTCAGGTTCTTCAAGCACAGCCGTACTTGTATTATCAACCAAAAGCCTTTTATTAGAGCCCACCCCTTCCTTTCACAAACACCAAACCAAGCAGCTGTTCTTCTGGCTGCACTTCAAATAAACAACCTTTTAGCTATGGGATTTACTCAAATAGAACACTTTGACAGGTATGCTTGTGTTTAAGTCAACAAACTTATTGCAAACACTTGGCACCTTGTCATATGGAGGAAACAGCCAAAGGAAAAAAAAAATAGATGAAAATAGAATGAGAGGCAAGATGCACTGTGATGTGCATCTTAAGGGAACAGCAGCAGGTTACATACTCAATATGAAGTTGCGTAAATGCAGTTACGCCAATTAAGGTCCATGTTTGCAGCAAGAAGTGTTTTCAAGTGTGTCATTATTGTAGTTTTCCTCTGGCATGTGTGTGTGTGTTTTTTTTTTTTCGTTTGTTTTGTTTCATTTAGAAGAACCTTAATCGATTAGCATTTCTTAATTTTGGTGTCAGGTCCTATTTTACCATTTTGACTGTTGCAGTTGGTTGGCTGCAGTGCAAGCTATTTGTGCCCAGATGTGCAGAATGCAGAGCACTGCTGTTTCTGCAATTTTTTTGTATGCGTGTCACACCCTGCATTACATTTTCTTCTGTTTATTGACCTTGACTGTGAGGAGTGATACTGACAATTGCCTTCTGTTCTTTTCTGAACTAAATTTTTACCTCAAATCACAAGATACACAGACAATGTCAAATACACACACACACACACACACACACACACACACACACTCAGAGCAGATGCTTGTGTCAGGCCTTCCACTGCTGTTTCTCTCAGATGTGTCCACTGAAGCATCATATGAGTCGAGCTGGAAACCAAGACTGAGACTAAAAAAAGGTATTGACCCCTTACAACGGTCGGTCAGCTCAAAGCAAAACGTGTTTAAACGCTGAGTGAATCTGAAAGAGGAAAGTCACAATCCAGCAACGAGGCTCATTGTGTTTTCAGTAGCGATGCATGTGGAGTGCCGGCCCTTACCTGACAGCTCTTCTCCAACTTCAGTGATCTCAAATTAAAGTAAAAGGAAAACCAGGAGGTGTGTCTGAGGATGCCCGGGAATTACAGTCTCAACACGTGTCCTTTTCATATCAGTGCTGAACACTCTGACAGCACACATGCAGTACAGGCTGCTCTGCAGACTGTATTTTTGCATATAGTCCTGCGTGGTCAAAGGTTTTGGAAATTTTAAGAACTCAAGATTAAAGAGCAGCCCTTATAAATGCTGCTGAATGGACAGTAAGTTCCACTTTCACAGTAGGCAGTTATCAATTTAATAAAGTTCTTATATTTTTCCAAAATGTGTATATTTTTGCTTATTATGGTTCACATATTACTCTTTGTAAAACACTTTTATACCCATAATTTTAACTCTGTTCCAAACTGGTTGTTTCTGTGTCTTTAGCCTTACCTGTAAATGTAAATGACCCGCTGCTGCCAACACCTCTTTCCGACAAAGGTCTGTGATGGACTGCACTGGTGCAGAAATGGATCTGTTGGAGAGCCTACAGTAGCTGCATTTCTGTGATTAATTGTTTTGCTATGATGCTGTGAATAGTCATGTTGCTATCAAGGAAATGATGAAGCTCTGGATTTTCAAAAAGGTTGCACAGCAGCTAAATGGGTCACTTACGGACTTGGCTTCCTGTTAAATGCTTTTCAAACAACTTTACTGCTGAAGGGTGGCTTAAGAAAGAAAGAACAACTCTGAATTGTTATTTAACACCTCAAAATTGAAGCGGGCCTTTGTATGCAGCGAACTAAAAGGAATGGCTTGTGAAAATTCAGAGAATCGCCTCAGAACTCAAACTGCATGATTCGTCCAACCAACAGCCGAAACCCGGAATTTACTGAAAGTAGAACCAGCTAAACGCCATGCTTAAAAAGCTGCAGTTTTTACACATGCATCTACCTATATATAACTAAAATTGTCATGCAAATGTCAAGAAGTACAGCCCTTTCCTCTGAAATGCAGGGGCATGCAATGGGCTGTCAGCAGGGGCGAACAAGAACAAGACAAGCAGGCCCACGAGAAATCAGAATATATAAAGTGTAAAATAAATAGAGTGGAGAAAACTGGCATAGCAACCATTGGGCACAATTTGTAATCTCAGGTGCCTCCTTTGCCCTCATACTGAAGCTGTTACAGGAAAAGTAGCACTGCACAAGAGCCTGGAAGTTGTTTTGTATTGAACAACTCTTTTGCAAAATGGTTAAACTGTTTAGTCTCTTTACTTACATAAAATGCATAAATCTACATAAGTAAAAGAAGAAATGTTTAGCATCAAAATGTGCTAAAAGTGCTGAAGTAAAAATACTCATTATGGAGAATGTCCCTTTTTTCATTACCTTTAAATTGTAGAATACATATTTTAAAATGTGCAAAATAATAAGTAGCTAAAGTTTTAGAATAAATGGTAATCTAATAATCTAGTCCAATGACCTGTCATATTTTTGGTGTGAGAGAAGTAAGTAGAAGTTTTGGTTGGAACACTTTATAATCTCAGAGGATTATTCAGAAACCATAAGTGTCAGTCTAAGAGTCCAAAAACTTTGATATATAAATTGGTGAAGAAATTTATCTTTGATTTGATTTGTACTTCAAATAGTGGAAGTGTTTTGGGGGGTTCTGTGCCTGCCAGAGGGTTGGGACTGTGTTTACTCCGATACAACTAACAATGCTTTAACCATCAGAATTGAGCGTTCCTCTGGGCGATCCAATCTAGCACCAACCAGGTACCGAAGAAGTATTGTATATGGTGTTGACTGCAGGGCAGACGTGAATGCAGCATTCTGTGCCTCCTAACGCTCTCTCTGAGTGATCATTTTTGTATGTAAATATGAAAAAATCACAGCACAGCCACTGTAATTAACTTGTGTGTATGATGCTTGTCAGACAGTGCTGTGATTATGAAGTCAGGATTTTAGCAGTGCAGAGCAACAGCTTGAAAATGGCTCAGAACAGCATAGTCTTAATTGGCCACGTTTGAGTCACTATTTCAAAGTCATCTGACAACAGAAAGAGAAAAATATGTAAATAAGAACAGCTTATGGGGATTCAGCTGTATTAGAATAATGCATATGTGCATTAAAGGCAAACAGGTGTGCAGGGCATGACTGACAACCAGCTGAACTTGCAGTTAAGCACAAAAGCCAACATGAAAATATAATAGGATAATCAACACTCAGCCCTTGTTCATTGACTTCAAATTGGTCTTAAAGTTTCCACGATGCCTTATTTTCTCCTAACATTACAGTTGTGACACAGCTCTGTGGACATATAATCTAGCTAATGGTAATGTTAACACATTAGCCAATCAATATGCTAACACTAAGGATTTCCCTGTTGTTGTGGGGACGTTTCCATCAAATTAAAAAAAATCCACTTGCTCTTTAGTTCTTCTGATGTACAGAGTACAAGAAGACTAATTAGCTCTGATAGTCTCATAGCTGATACATTTTTGTTAGAATTAGCAGCAAGGAAGCAACAATGGTTCACTGCAGCTGATATAGGTTCTGTGCTACTCAAGCGTATCTGTTTGCCAGTCACCCAATACATTAAAATTAAGTTTTACTAAAGCTCTATTAATTAGTCTATTCACCCTTTAAAGATGGAGGGGCACAGTCAGATTCAGTTGGGTTTAGGCTCAGAGAGATAGTTTTAGAACAAATAGGCTGACCATAATATTCAGGCTCAGTTTGGGAAGTACAAAATGATCCAGGTTAACACAGGGAAACATGTTCAAGCTGAGCTCAAACAGAAAACTCAGACTCAGGTTCAGACAGAGAGAGGATTTCTGGCAGAGGCAGAAAGGTTAAATCTTTGACTTACAGTATGCAGACACAAATCCCAAGAGATGCAACACATTCATTTCAGGCATGCAGGCATCTCTGATTTCTGGGTTTACACAAAGTAAAAGGCTTAGATTTAGACAGTCACAAAGCACAGTTTAAGACACAGATTCAGGCTCAGTTCAGATTCAGACAAAGACACGGAAATGCCGGAATGCCGCAGCATATCTTATGATGACATTAACGCACTGGCCCTAGCATGAAAAGGAAGCGCTGTGATCACCTGGATCGAACAGTGTAACTTCTTTTACAAAGAGTCTGTCTTTGAAAGATAGCAAAATGCCATGGGTGAATCAAACAACACGTAGGCATTAGCTCACCCATTACATCAACTTTGATTTTTCACCTGAAGAGCTAGTCTATAGAGCTTTGCCTCTTCAAACATCTATTTTGCCATTGGTTTTGTACAGCTCTGAATATTTCTCAACCTCACCACCTACTCTCTCTGGCCTTTAGACAGAGAAACAAATTTGGGCTTGTGTTCAGAAAGCGAGACTAACATAAGGACAAGTGCAGCAGGCATCTGACTTTGCCTGGTGATCTCTTGAGGAGTGACAGGCTTGTTGGCTGCACAAGCACAAGACAGAGTTTAGACAATCTGATGAATGGTATCGTAGATTTTGAAATGCAAAATGCAGAGCAGTAGAAGACAGTTCCAGAAACGTACAGGAAATTAGGCGAGGAAACAGCAGAGAAGATGCAAACAAGTAAGAGGAACCCATTTAGATTCATTACGATGTACAGTGTTGCTCCCAGGAGAGCTGCTGTGGTGTCATATTGCAACCACCCTGATTGAAATGAGAGGTGATGACACAGGAGTATTGATTCTACGCATATCTGCATTTTCCAAAAGGACAGGTCCGGCTGTATTGATTGACCCCGCACCTCAGGGATAATGTTAAGCAATGTTCAGTCGTCAAGACCAAGCCCATCTTGCAACATAAATGCCTGACAATAAAGAGACAGTGATTGCTCACTAAGCATTATTCAGATCAGACCACCTTGGCCCAAACTGCTGCTGAAACATTATTTTAATATCATGAAATTGCTGGCAAAAATTTCCTAAATGATATAATTGCTTTTATTTATAGTGTACCGTGCTAAGTTGTTGCTTTATACTAATGGAATGAATTAGAATTTGAGTCTGTGCAAGCTACACTACAAGGAGAAGGGAGCTTCAATATACCTTAAGGGTCTCAGTATTCTGCTAATGAAGCATTTGTAGGATGGACTAACAATGTCTAAAACTCCCGTCTCCCACTCCTTGACATTGTAACGAGAGGTGAAGGCAGCATTCCCAATAACTCCGCATAGCCACCTACTTGGGTATTGATTGGCCAGTTATAATGAAGTGTGAACCTAAGGCAGGGTTTGAAGTTTTTTAAGACTTTTTTTTTTTTTTTTTCAAAAAATCTCTATAGGATTGTTCCATAGCTGCTTATATGTGGGTGCACCTTTGTGTGTATGTGAGTGCCTTTGAGAAGATTTCAGAGGCAGTGTAATGTAACCTTGAAATTACGCTGATATGGCACTAACTTTAATTTTGGGGGGATAATGTAATTGTTGTTTGGATTCCTGTTTTTTTTTTTTTTTTTTTTTTAGCATACCACACAATTCACATGCAATGAGACTGGCACAGTGGATGGTCTGCAAAACACAGGGTGTGGACACTAGAAGTGCATTTTATATTTGGCTATTTTTGGGTTATTGAGGGTTATTTTAATTTTGGAATCCCAAGGACTTTAAAATGGATTGAGAAAGACAGTTGTTTCAGGTTAATATTGTAAAATTGAACATGTTAGGTTAAATTCAGTATTAAACTAGTTCCAAAATCTTCACCTAATAATAACCATGTAATCAAGAAAGGTTAATTATGCTTTAACTGCCATAAAAGGCATTTGTATCGCAAGAGTGGGTCTTCTATGAGTCTTCTATGAATTTATCGTGCCACCACCATTTGACATACATGGCCAGTACAATCATTTTTCAATCTGACATACTTTTATTAAAACATTTTCTGAGTTTGTCAATAAAGAATATTTAGACAATTTTTCACCACCCTAATAAGCTGTTGCAGGTGAGTTTTTAGCAGGATTTGACTTTTAAGTCATCCTTCTGGTTAATTGATTGGTTAAACCTCTCAGCACATTCTCTCTGTATTCCAAGAGGCAGCTCTTGATGCTTATCAAGCTGGAAATGGCTTCAAAACAAGAAGAGTTTGGACTTCACCAGTTCACAGTCAGATTAAGTTCAAATGAATGAAATACAAGCCAAGACCAGTGGTCAACAACAGAAATCACTCCAAGAGCAAAAGAAACCCAGGAACGAACTTGGCCCAACTTTAGATGAGACCAAAATACAGTGCTGTGCAAAAGTCCTGAACCAGTCCTCATTTCTTATTTTGCAGGGAAAATGAGAAATAAGTGAAGTGATTTATTGAAACATGAGCAAACATAAATGGAAATACAATACAGTATATAAATATAGTATATAAAGCAAAAATAGAGTTCATACAATTTTAAGTGTCAAATGTAATGGCCTTAGCAGGCCTTCTGTGTGTTCTGTGGGTGTGCCCTGTTTTCCTTCTGTCCTGCCTTCATCTGCCACCCATTTCTCCTGAGGAGCCAGTGCACAGCTGGCTTTACTCAGCAGTTAGCTGCTGTACAGTATGAAAGCTGGCAAAGAGCTGCTCAATCTCTCAGTGTGGGTCAGCTTTAGTACTGTGGTGAGCATAGGTGCAAGTTTCTGAGCTACTAGTGGGTAGTTCTGTTTTCCAGCCTGCAGGGGATTGTGTAGTTGTGTACTTTTATTGTGTTTGACTGCGAGTGGTATGTTTTGAGTTACTATTGATTAACTAGCGCCTTCTGTCAGAAGTGTTTTCTTTTAGTTGATTATTAACCACTTCTTTCCTTTTCAGCATATTTTAGTTTGACATCCTTTGTTTGACTGATGTAGTAGCATAGCTGTCTTCTTGAGTTAACCCCTTTTTAAATAAACATTTTTTTTGAAAGCTTTCTATCCATGGTGCTTTTATTGCTTTTACTATCAATTTTAATAAGATCCCCAATACCACAGCCTTAAATGTAGCCCAAACCATTATACAGCCTCCACCATGCTTTACTGATGGCTGGAAAAACTCTCTCCTGACCTGCTCTGTAGATATTGGCAATGATTGAAACCAAAATTTTCACATTTGGATTCACTCTATAAGACCTGTTGCCACTTTTTTGCCAGCCCAGTTCTTGTGGATTTTGATATATATCTGCTTGTTTCCTTTCCTCAAGAATTACTTAAAGACACCCTTGACAGCCACCCTTCCATTGAAACCATTTCTGAAGAGGCTTTTGTGAACAGCTGAAGGATCAACTGAAAGGTCAGACGCATCTCTCAGGTCCTATATCAGGTCTTTGGTGGATTTTTTTCTTCTTTCCTATTTTGTGTTCTTTCAGACACTGTTCATTTGCTGTAGATAGTTTTAGACCTGCCACTTGTTCTTGTTGTCCTCTGCTTGTCAAGGTTTTTCTTTTTTCTTCTTTCTTTTTTTTAATGCACACCATGCTGAGATCTCCCAAATTTTCAGATTGGACTGAAAAAGTGAAAAGGTGGCCACTGTCCAAAGAAAAAACTTTAAATGAACTTCAGAAAG
The DNA here is from genome assembly GCF_007364275.1 of Archocentrus centrarchus. Classification (NCBI taxonomy): domain Eukaryota; kingdom Metazoa; phylum Chordata; class Actinopteri; order Cichliformes; family Cichlidae; genus Archocentrus; species Archocentrus centrarchus. Next base: position 6,464,402 of record NC_044349.1, on the reverse strand, counting down.
CCTGGAGAACAATTGGTCAAGACCATTTGCACAATATCAAAAAAATGAAGGGTGGCTCAAGAATTTTGCACAGTACATTAGAATTTCTTGGTTTAAAAGAGAGGAGGTATATTTGGAGCAATGAAAAACCTGCAATCATAAGAACATTATACCATCTGTGAAACATGGCAGACCTGTGTCACTGGCCTGGGTGAGGAAGGCTCAATAATTGGGAATTATTCCAGCAAACTGTTAAGGAAAATGCCAGTGTCCGTGAACTGAGTGATAAGAGAGAGTGAGCTATGGTGCAAGGCAATGAGCTAGTCTATCACTGGGTCACTTTGTCAGCAGTTTCAAAAAAGTCACTGTCTTTGGTAAAAATCCAAGGTGAATATAGTCAGTCATTGAGCTGACTGCTTGTGCAGCTCACAGTATGTTTTCTATCATATAAAAACACACCATCAGGACACATTTATAAAGTTAGCCAGCTAACTTAAACTAGCTTTTAGATGTGATGAAGCTATTCATGACCCTGTTTGTTACACTCATAATCAACTCTTGAAAATATCAATGATAAAAGATACAAAAATTCAGTATTGAGATTTTCATATGGCATACATAGTATATGTACTTACTGTAGTATACAGTAATCCCTCACTTATCGTGGGTGTTACATTCCAGGACCACCCGCAATAAGTGAAAATCTGCGAAGTAGGGAAGCTATATTTATTTTAATACTTATACATTATTTTAGTAGTTATACACTATTTTAAGTTTTTATAAACCCTCCCCACACACTTATATACCATATACAGTCGATGTGTTGAATAAACTCCGGTATCAACTTGAAAAAGCTGATACCGGAGTTTATTCAACACATCGACTGCCCCACCAGAGGAGAGAGGACCCTAGACCACTGCTACTCTCCATTCAAAGATGGCTACAAAGCAAAGCCTCTTCCGCCTTTTGGGAAGTCTGACCATACCGCTGTCCTTCTCATGCCGAAATACAAACAACGGCTCAGGCAGGAACCCCCTGCTGTGAGAGAAGTGACACGGTGGTCTGATCAAACAGAGGCCGCTCTGCAGGGTGCGTTGGATTCAACCGACTGGGACATGTTTCGCAGCAGCGCGGGTGGAGACATCGAGGAGTTTACGGAAACTGTTGTGGGATTTATTGGGAAAGTTGTTGATGACACTTCACTTAGGAGGACCATCAGGACTTTTCCCAACCAGAAGCCGTGGGTGGATAAATCTGTCCGCGACGCCCTGAGGTCCCGCACCGTTGCCTACAACTCCGGCCTCGCCTCTGGGAACATGGAGGACTACAAGGTTGCATCATACAACGTCCGCAGAGCGGTGAAAGAGGCTAAACATCGCTACGGCCACAGACTGGAACAGCAACTACAACAGTCTGACTCCAGGGGACTGTGGCAGGGACTACGCACCATCACGGACTACAAAGCACCACACACACACCCGGTGAGGGCCGACGCTTCTCTGGCTGATGAACTCAACATCTTCTTTGCGCGCTTTGAGTCGGGAAGCCGACAGCCCGCTGCGCTCCCGGCCGGAGGGGCGGAGACACTCACTGTGACGGAGCGCGACGTGAGGAGGGCGTTTAGACGTGTAAACACTAGGAAAGCGGCTGGACCAGACGGTATTAGTGGACGTGTCCTTAAGACCTGCGCTGACCAGCTGGCACCTGTGTTTACACTGATATTCAACCTCTCACTGAAACTGTGTGTGATTCCCACCTGCTTTAAAAAGTCCATCATAGTCCCTGTCCCAAAGAAACCACACCCCAGCAGCCCCAATGACTTCAGGCCCATAGCACTCACCTCTGTGGTGATGAAGTGTTTTGAGAGACTCATCAAGACATTCATCACCTCCTCACTGCCCACCACCCTCGACCCACTACAGTTTGCATACCGGCCAGACAGATCCACAGATGACGCCATATCCTTCCTCCTCCACAAGACCCTTTCACACATAGACACTGGTAAGGGGAACTATGTGAGAGTGCTGTTTGTAGATTACAGCTCAGCATGCAACACCATAGTTCCCTCCAGGCTGGTCTCTAAGCTGCTGGACCTGGGCCTGGGCCCATCCCTGTGCAGGGGGGTTCACAGCTTCCTGACCAGCAGACCACAGGTGGTACGAGTGGGTCACCTCACCTCATCCTCCCTCACCCTCAACACTGGATCCCCCCAAGGCTGTGTGCTCAGCCCTCTGCTGTACTCACTGTACAGTACACCCATGACTGCGAGGCCACGTCAGAGTCCAACGTCATCATCAAGTTTGCTGACGACACTGCTGTTGTGGGACTAATCTCTCACAATGAGGAGACAGCCTACAGGAGAGAGGTCTCCCGCCTGGAGAACTGGTGCCAGGAGAACCACCTCCTGCTCAACGTCAGCAAAACGAAGGAACTGATCGTGGACTTCAGCAGGAAGCAGCAGAGGGACTACCATCCACTTGTCATCAGTGGTGCTGAGGTGGAAAGAGTGGACACTTTCAAATACCTGGGAGTGACCATCTCACCTGTCCTGGACTCATCACATAAACATCACTGTGAAGAAGGCCAGACAGCGTCTCTACCTCCTCAGGCGGCTGAGAGACTTCAAGCTCCCACTCAAGGTGCTCAGGAACTTTTACACCTGCACCATCGAGAGCATCATGCGTGGGAGCATCACCACCTGGATGGGAAACTGCACCAAGCAGGACTTCATGGCCCTAAAAAGGGTGGTTCGTTCAGCTGAACGGACCATCAGAACCACCCTCCCCAACCTGCAGGACATTTACACCAAGCAGTGCAGGCTGAGGGCCATGAAGATCCTAAAACAGCCCAGCCACCCCGGACACTCTCTCTTCTCCCTGCTCCCATCAGGCCGGCGTTACCGCTGCCTGAGGACTAAGACTGAAAGGTTGAAGAAGAGTTTTTACCCACAAGCCATCCGTCTACTCAACTTTGAGCCCTAACTGGACCATTATTGCACAATGTAAATATTATAATTTATAAAAGTGTGTATAGTGTATACTATATAGAGTATAGTGTATAGTGTGAATTACTTTTTTTATTTTTATCCTTCTTATTTATATGTGTGTGTATATATGGTTGCAGGTACAAAATACATTTCGCTGTGCATTGTACTGTGTATAACTGTGCATGTGACAAATAAACACTATCTTAATCTATCTTAATCTTAATCTTAATCTATACATTACTGTACAACACGTACTATGCATGTGAAGAACGAGTACAGCAAAAACCCGCAAAACAGCGAAAATACCGCGATAAGTATTTTACAGTAATATTGATTGAAAACCCGCGAAACAGCGAGTCCGCAAAAAGCGAACCGTGAAGTAGCGAGGGATTACTGTACAAAGTATAGTTAGTATGTCAGAAGGAATAGATAAGGACATGAAGACTAGAATCAACAAAGGCAGACACCACCCTCAAACCCATCTTAAGAAACCTGGAAAAATCTACGCCTCGCAACAAAACCCCAGTTGTTCAATTCAAATGTGCTAACCCTCCTACTGTATGGATCAGAGACACTAAAGTACTGGATGCTAAGCTACAAAGGCTAGGCTACATATGCCTGAGACAGATCTTACAAGTCTGCTGGCCTGAGATGATTTCAAACAAGGATCTCTGGAGAAGAACCAGAGAGATACCAATAACTGCTATCATTAAACAATGGAAATAACAATGGATTGGCCACACCCTCTGGAAGGACCCCAACACTGTCTGCCAAGCATTGAACTGTAACCCTCAAAGGAAGACAAAAAAGAGGGAGACCAACTATGACATAGAGAAGAACCCTCAAGACAGAACTTCGAAGCATTTCCATGTCATGAGGAGAAGGCAAATCAGCCGCCCAAGACCGAACCAGATGGCGAGATGTGATGTCAGCCCCATGCCCCCATTGGAGAGACGAGGAATAAGTCAGTCATACATAGTATACAGTACTGTATAATGTACTATACTAAATTAAACAGACTACCTACCTATAGTTATATTAAAAAAAAAAAAAAAAAAGTAAAGCAGCAACCACATGATATCACATTGACTTTGTACTGTTAGCAAATAATTCATTTCCCTCGATTACAGTTTAATCTGCTCGGGGTCACACTGATTTTGATCCTTTTTCCTAAATGTGTGTTGATGTGTATATTTTTGTTCTCTTAAACAGCGGTTTTATTTTGGCCAGGCACACACACACAAAAAAAAAACCCTTCTTGCTTTTATAATAATGAAATCCTAAATGTACTTTACCGCCTCCACCACAAAATTTTCATACCATAAAGGACTCGGATGCGTGTTTGTGTGCATGCTTTTTATGCCATTTTCATTGTGGGAGCCCTACATTTATTTGAACTGTGTTTTGCATAACTGCCATCGCCTGAAGTCACTCCATCTGTGAAACTCAAACAGCATGAACAAAAGAAGAAAGGGGAGATGGGAGAGAAGAGAGGGAGAGACTTAAATGAGAAAGTGCTCATGAGAGAGTGAGCAAGAGAGAGAGAAGATGGATAAGAGGAGTAAGAGGAGAAATAGAAAAACAGAGAAGGGATTAGAAGCAGAGGGCAAGTTTCAACTGTAACCTTGGACATGACTATGTCAGGCAGCAAAAGAGTAAATTAACCGTGGTATTTGTTTACCAGCTACTACTGAAGTGGAACTGTTTATTTGACCCCTGGGTGTACAGTGTGGTATATTCTCTGACTTACATGTGACCAAGTGTCTGTGTGTCTGTATGCTCAAGCACACATGCCTGACTAGCCATGTGTAATTGAATACCATTTTAAAACTCTCCGAACAAATCTTCACTGAGTCTGCACTGCTGCAACTTCAAAGTGACCTTGTTAGACTACTGTAGTGTGACTGACTCACTATGGTGGTTATTCCAGAACCATATCAACTGTAATAGCAGACTGCTGACGCACAAGTGCCGAGGTGGAGCGTGCCTTTAATCATCTCTTAACGAGAGTACTGATGACATGTACAGCAGAGTGTTATCTGTCCTGTATGCCTTCGTGTCCCTCAATAATTCAGCTGGCACGGAATAAGGGAGACATGAAACAAGTCTGTTCACCAGATTAGCACTTAATTAATAAAGTTTAGGTGGTTTCAATATTTCAGCAAGTCTGCATTATTCAGTTTAAATATCTGTCCTAATTACTTCCCCTCAGGCTGATCTATGACTTTGTTTTTTCTCCCTGTGGGCTTCATGCCTCTAGACCAGGTCTGCTATAAATAGAACTTTGTGGAGACTCCTTCCAGATCTTTACCTTGCTTCCCCCCCTTCACTAATGATCATTAGATGTGACCTGTCCAAACATGCTGCACTCACAAACACACACTTTAATGGGAGAAGTATTAGAGAGCATGTTGAAGTAAAAGAAATAATGAGTCGGAAGCAGACATGGCATGCATTATACAGTTGTGGAGAGTTTGTGTAGCTCAATAAAAGTCATTAGGTTCTGGACACACACATCTGGGCTGGAAAATGAAGCTAATTATGGGAGTGCTGAAAACTACAGTTCCTCATGCGGCCACTTGAGGCCGACTCCAAAGTGAGTCAGACCTCCGAGGTTTCTGTTAAAATGCCCAGTTTGCTTTAGAGCAGGAATAAATATGTTTTTTGGATCTCTCTGCTAATTTACCCCTACATAAAAACAGCATATGGGTGTTACTGCTTTGGCTGACAATCACCTTTGTTAATTTAAATCATTAAACCCAGTGGCGGCTGGCCAGTAGGGGGCGCTTGGGCGCCGCCCCCTTTAAATTGTTTAGATAATAAATGATTTCTGAACTGCAAAATACTTAGAAATGTATTTATTCATACTGTGTGTCCAATAGACATGTTAGAATTTATTAAAATAGTAAATACATAATTCTATTTAATTGCTCACATTGTGCACACTTCCTATCCTATGTGCAGGGCGCCGTTCTAATGAGAGTGTATGTAGACGCATCAACTTTTGGCAAGCAGGTGATCTGAGGCTGACTTTTAATTGGTTATTTAAGGTTTTCCACAGGGCGCAGTGCTCTGCGTCCCGGACACACCCATTCTGTTGTGTCATTACTGGTAGAGTGTCAGTACTGGCTAATTTTTTTTAAAACATTGTGTGATTGGACAATCCCCGATTCGACTCATTAGCGCAGCTGCAGTTCGTTAGGTCATTCACGTTTACGTTTGCAAAGTGGAGTAGTTTCAAAATGAGAGAAAATTCTGTTTTGTCTTTACAAAAAAATGCTTTTACAAAGCGTTCACTTGAAGAAAAAAACAGGATAAAGGAGCTTGGACCGGATCGTCCCAATTTACAAATTCAGCAGCAGGCAAGTGATCGTGGACGATCCTACACGCGGGCTTTTTCCAGCTCTTCTTATGACAAGCGGAGTTGGCTAGCTGGATGTGATGTAAGCAATGCCTTTTACTGCTTTCCGTGTTTGCTATTTCAAAGTTCTGGCACGGAGGCAATGTGGACAACAACTGGGGTAAGAGACTTAAAACATCTTTCAGAAAAATGCAAACGGCACGAAAACAGCCGCAGCCACCTAGACAATGCAATGAAGCTAAGTTTTTGGGGGAAACTTAGCATTGCTCAACAGCTAGATGAAGGCTACAGGATTGCTGTTAGAAGGCACAATGAAGAGGTGACAGAAAATCGGCACATCCTTTCTAGAATAATAGACTGTGTTAAGTTTTGTGGAGCCTTTGAGCTGGCCTTGCGTGGTCATGACGAAAGTAAGAGCTCTGAAAATCCCGGGATCTTTCGTGGGTTGGTTGATTTTGTTGCTTCTCTTGATGGAGTACTAAAAGAGCACCTTGAGAATGCTACTGTGTTTAAGGGAACTTCGAAAACTGTGCAGAATGAGCTACTGGACTGTATGTTTTCTGTTCTGAAGGAGCATATAATCAAAGAAGCACAGAGCAGTGATTTTCTTTCAATCCAGGCAGACGAGACTGTGGATGTTGCTACGCAGTGCCAGCTTGTGCTTGTACTACGCTATATCGATGCCAAAAACACTGTGCAGGAAAGGTTTTTTGAGTTTATCCCTCTGCAGTCGGCTACAGCTGATTCCATTGCTACAGCCCTAAAAGAACGTCTTGCAACTATTCTTCCTGAGGATCAAAAGGCTAAGCTAATCTGTCAGGCATATGATGGAGCCAGCGTGATGCGAGGTGCCACTGCAGGTGTTCAGAAGAAGATACAAGATGTGTACCCAAATGCCCACTACATCCACTGCTATGCTCATCAGCTCAATCTAATAATGCAACAGGCTACTTCTCACATAACCAAAGTTAGGTTAGAAAAAAAAATTCTTAGTGGATTTTCCAGCTTTTTTTCCAGATCATCCAAGCGCACAAGCGTTCTTGATAAAGTTGTGGCCCACAGACTACCAGCATCCAGCAATGTCAGATGGAACTTTCACAGCTGTGCCATCAATACTGTGTTTGAGCACAGAGAGGACCTCATCCGCTGTTTCCAAAGCATACAAGACTCTGGTGAGTTTGACCCCATTACCATCAGAGAGGCTGGAGCATTTGCCATGCTACTGGAGGATCAGGATTTTAAGTTCTTTCTGCAACTTTTCCACCATATCATGCCTCATGTGGACCTTCTCTATGCCAAACTCCAGAAGAAGGTCATAGATTCAGTCTGTATCCAGGAGAGCATCCAACAGTTCCAGCAGGACATTCAAAAGATCAGGTAATTGTTTAAATAGCTGATTTTTTTTTTCTTCTTCTTCATTATTATAATATTGTAAGTATTTCTCTTTGGCAGAAATTCTCTCCACTCCATGGTTGGACAAAGCAGTGTAGGTAGTAGTCAGCCAGTGAAGAAGCGTCGGACACTCAGTGTAGAAGACCATGAAAGGATTGCTGCAGAGGTGAGTTGTTGTGGAAAATCACTGTTACACTGGTTTATAGTAGTGTTATTTAATATATTAGGAAGATGTGCGTTGTAGTTAGAAATACCTTTAGTTGTGTCTATGCTGTGTAGGTATGTTGATGTAATGTTTGTCAGCAAGATATTTTATTATTTAAGTTGTACTGAAGTTTATGGGTAATGGGGAATAAAACATTTGGTTACTGAATTTTGTATAATCTTGTCCCACAAAAATGCTGTAACACATTTCATAACACAGCCTTAAAAAATGGCAGCAAATGTTATTAAATCAGTAAGTTTATAAATAAAATGTGTTCCTTCTTTCTATGACTTAATAGAAAGGACAAAATAACATTTCATATTTAGAATGAAAAATGTGATTATAAAATCATAATCTTCATGTTTGTCCTTCTCTCAAGGTCTGTGATATCATACTGGGACACACCAGGGAGCGCTTTTCTTTCACAAACCACCTTGTTAGTGCCACACTCCTGCAGGGGGACAGATTTGAACAATACAACACAGCATTTCCTGAAGATGCACTGAGCAACACCTTAAAAGCCTATCCAGTGCTCAATCGAGGTAAGCTGAAGACAGAGCTTACTCTCATCTACAGCAAGGAAGAGTTCAAAGCCTGTTGTGGTGCTGTGGGCCTACTCCAGCTGTTTATGGAAAACAATCTAGAAGAAGTCTTTTCAGAAACTGTCACGCTCTTGAAGATCCTCATCACCACACCCATGACCACAGCAGAAGCTGAACGGTGCTTTTCAACTCTGAAAAGAATCAAGACTTTTCTGAGAAACTCAATGACTCAGGACAGGCTGAATGCATTGGCCATGTTGTCAATGGAGAAAAGACTAGTCACAGAGATGACTGACTTTAACAAGAATGTAATTGAGAAATTTGCAGGGCAGAAGGAAAGGAGCACAAAATTCATGTTCAAATAGTGCTATTTTTTAAGATTAGTTTTGTTTGTTTTTCATTTGTTTGTTTGTGTGCGCCCCCCTCAGTTTTTTTAGTACCAGCCGCCACTGATTAAACCTGACCTCTTGATTGTGTCTGTAGTAGTGGTGCCTTTTAGAGCATTTTTAACAGAATTAGCAGACAAATAAAATGGTTTGCTGTGCAGCCATTTATTCTATAGCTTGTGTTATTTATCAGCCACTATATATATATCTCTGTGCACTGCATCCACACAGTCTATGGGCCCACGTTGCTAACAAAGCTTGCTACTGTTAGCTGATAACTTAGCATTCCTTCTCATCGAATTGTGGTAACTTAAAGCCCTTAAAAAAACACAACCTAACATCCAGAATGCCAAAGGTGAATCTTCTACAGCAGTGGCTGTGTTCATCTTTTATATACAGTCTGGTTTGAAATCAGAATTTACTTGCTGCGAGGTTCCTGGTGGAACCACTGCATCACCACCATGCTGTGTTGAAATGATTTCCAACAAAACAACTGAGCAATCTCTAATCATCTTTAAAGGAGACCTCTGCCAACTCAGCAGGACCGGATATTTTCTTTTTATTCCACACATTGTTCACATTGTTTACATTGACTGTAAACCTTCATCCCAGAAAAGTAAGAAAGGAGCAGTGCGCCATTTGGTTAGGTATAGAAAGCTAAAACTATTTCTTAACACAAAAATTTGGGGCTTTTGTAAAAGATTGTTTTAGATATTTAAGTAAACAACCGGTATAAATGGTTTTCAGCCCAGTATCCAGAAGAATATTATCTTTATCTGATAACTCCAAACATGAGGATGATTTACAGTCACAGCAAATCTGTATGTGTGTGTGTGTGTGTGTGTGTGTGTGTGTGTGCACTGCAACCAAGAAGAAAGGACGGTTCTGGTGGTTGTGCATGTATCTCATATGACTTTCATAGGGAAGATTGCCGTTTCCTTTCAGTCTTTCGAATGGGATCTTTGAGGTGGGCAGTCTTTCAAATAGAAGATTTCAAGAACCCCAGAGTATTGTAATCACAGCATTGTCCATTTTGACACTTGCTGCAGGAGATGAAAACAAATTCCGTTTAGCAGAGAATGCATGCAAATCTGATTTGCTGGACAAACGATGACTGAGCTCACCGATGATCAATCAGCTATGGTTCTTTGTTTCCTCAATGCAACAGATAAATGGACTTAGTAACTTGATTAGGACACTTGCAGTGTGAACCCAAGATAAGGATGGAGGAAAATAGAGGGTACATGATGAGGGATGACCAGAAAAGAATACTAAGGCATAATAGCAAAGGAAAGGGTAGAGAAATGTGAAGCAACAGCTTGTCCACTTAAATTCTGTCTGCACTGAATATTTGCTGTGATTAAATAGCTAATGACACTAAATCAACAAGTATAAGTGATGTGGATCTATTGACCTCTTAAAAATAATTCATTATTTGCCCATGTTGTTTGAATATAAAAGAGTGCAGAGATGGCAGCCACATGTGCTCTGACATCATCTGCAATTTAGATTGGGAGTCTGAATGTGCACTAACCACATCAGCGTCAGCATCAATCACCGAGCATTTAGTTCACTAAGCTGTAAGAGAGGAGGCTGGTTCAATGTTTTTCTCTCTAATGAGAAAATGGTTCCATCTGAATTTGCCTCATAAATCATTGCCACAGTCACCAAACAAACAGTCTGGTTTAAAAGCACCAGTCCACCCATACTGCTTTTTAATGATTCAGCATCTTTAGCTGGTTCTCTTGTTTAAAGTGCACTTTGACACACAATAAGAATGTTAGAAAATTGCTTGTATTGTAACTTCCTGATTATTATCATCTTTGTATTCGCAGTGGAACATATCCAGGCCCTCGAGGCTGCGTACATTTTCTGAACTGTGCTGTATCCTGATTATTTGAACTGTACAGTAGTGTACTTTTCCTTTATTTTCATCATATCTCTTCTTCTTTTTTTTAAAGTTTAGACCCTTTAAGTAATAGAATCAACACAGTTTGAGGGTGTACATAAATCTGTTTTAATAGACTAGAAAAGTGCTATATAAATGTGGGTACTCAGTGGATACTAGACTTGTAATGAACATGCTCAGAGTTCAGACATTCCCCACATAGGGAATGCTGAAATCAAATAATTAATAATCAAACTAAACTTCCTATAACGAAATGCAGAAAATCTGAATGCAGAAATGCCCAGCTCTCCCCTAGTTACAGTGTAAGGTCACAGGTCACTGTAACATTAGCTATTTCTCATGTTTATACTAAATTTATAAATTCAGAAAATCTGGGTTAAAATGTTTGGGTGCCTACAAATGGACTGAGCTACAACAAATATGAAGCTCCATTCTCTTATTCTCTAGGACATTGTAAAAAGTTGTATTTATGTACCTGCAGTCATATTTGCATGTACTTTTCTTAATTCTTACACATGTTTAATACATCTGTGTATCATCACTTTGCCTGTCTGCTCTCTTAATGAGAGCAAACAATGTATTAATATTCTTTAAGAGCTTCTACTTTGTTTTACTGTGAACATGTCTAAGCTAAATCAGTTTTCATCCTTTGAGGCCTAGGTAGTGTAAAAAGATAAACAAAACCACACGCTTTAAAAAAACAAATAAATAAACCTCCTTTAAAATGTGCTCCATCAAAGATGAAATTTCTTTTTCTTCATGAATGTGACGGGACTCATTCTGCTGTCACCTGTCATAACCCCCCAGGTGCCATTTTCTAATCAAGCTTTCGTTTATTGTCACCTTCCTTCTTCATACAGGCGAGCAAAATGTATTTTTCTCCATTGCTAAGACCATCTGCTATTGTGGGAATCATTTCAAGGTTGCGTATGCAATTTCACACCACAGTAAGCTAGAGTAGGGTCCACAGTGCTCTCACAGGTCTAGTTATCTGGAACCAAAAGTCACCTGAAAAGGCGACAGCTTTGGTGCCAGAGGCTATGGAGTAGGGTTTAAATGCAATGTCAAGCATTGTGCTTTGTGGTCAGATATTTTACTTAAGTGTCAGTCAGCTGCAGTGTTTTGTTATGTTCTTTTGTCCGTCATGCTTACTTATTCAAGTTGCAGGTATCAGTAAAGTGTCTGAAATTGAATTGCTCTGTTCAGGCTTTTCTGTACTGTATGTGAAGGCACTCCCTCATCATCCAGTCCATAGCCAGTCATACGCAGGGAGCCTTACTCGTCCAAATGCCAGTTGTTATGCATTGCTTTCTGGTGACTGACTGTCATGTCTTCAAGGGATGTTTATGGCTGAAGTTGTCTTCTTTTTTTCTTTCAAATATTACATTGCAGCTGCAAAACAACAGACTCTTGTTGCCATTTTGTTTTTCTAACTGTTTTCACATTATATTATTTAGAATCTTAATGGGAACCCAAACTTGATCTGATCCCAGAGAGTAACATTTCATCACTAAGGCCTTAACATTTTTATTATGTCCTGATATGTAAAATCTTAGAATTGACAAGGGTGTACTTTCTTTATGTAGCTGCCAGCTGCCAAATATAAAATCAAAACTAGGAAATCAACAGACGCTCTAACCCAGTCTGTGAAAAAAGAAGGAAATGCTTCATCTGATGATGGGCTAATCAGAGTTGTGATCAAATTTGTAGGTCGTGTGGCAGAAGATTTTCAGATTTCAATCTGGGCTGTGGGATTCTTAAGTTTGAGAATGACTCTTCTATCTGACTGTTAAAATATGCTGAGCCCACAGGTGTAAGTCATGAGTATGAGCAATGTGAGACATGCTCACAGAATTAATTTGACCAGAATTGTTAGAGCTATATGTGAACGCGGAGGAGCCTGCTCAGATTTGCCAGTGAAAGAGAAGCAGGAATGTGTGGTGGTGCATTAAGGAGATCACAACAGAATATAACAAGATGCAGAATAGTGCAAGGGCTCATTGGGCATACACAGTTACATAGGAAGGGAAGGTGTGAATACAGGAGTGGCATTGATTACAGTTGTTTATTGTTCCACATCATAGGCCTTGCTTTGTTTCTATAGTGCATGTTTTATTTGGTACTGATAGCATACATGTCTTTGTTCTGTGAGGTTTTTTTGGTGTTGGGAGTTCAGTAATTATATATTACAGTTTCCAAGCAAACAAGTATGTCATTACTTATGTTACATAGGTTCTTTAGTTATCTACTATGGGTGGATAGAAGAAAAATCAAAACAAAAGAAATGCCTTTTTTTCCCTGCTTCTGAAGTTATCTTTATTGCACAAAAGAACAAGAATATGATGGTAAAGAGCAAACTGTGCTCTGGCCAGAAACAACTATCCACTGCTGCCAACACGACGCTGACTCTTTCCAGCTGTCTTCAAAGACATAATGCTAACACAAAGGTAGCAGCAAAGTACAGACTGATGTTAAAGCGGACCCCAGCTGAGCTTCCAGAGCCCGATGTTCAAAAGGTACAAAACAGTGATGAGCAGTCAGGCTTTAGGCACTGTAGCCTCCATATCTAGCCATACCTTTTTCTGGAGTTGAATCAATGCTGTCATGTAGTGTTAAAACCTAAACATTAAAAGAAAACTCTTGTGTGTGTCCTCATTAGAATAGGAGTTTGTGTCAGCATGTGGAACTGTAGCCAAAGGTTTATATTGTTAAGTGGTAAGTATGCGAAAGTGCAGTTAGGTCCTGTGACAGAGTAACACAAAAGTAATATAATGAACAATGTAAAAATGACCAATTGTGTAATTAACATAATGCATTAATTTTTCTAAAAAGTTACAAGTCATGTGCAATACTTTACTGCTTTTTAGCAAAAAACCCCAACACAACTGACCATCACAGAAAAGAAATATTGTTTTGTCTTTGGCTGCTCACAATTAATGCAAATAGTAGCGCTCTTTGTATTTATATTTACCAGGTTCTCATAGCTGAAGAGCATATTTACTGTATTTTAATACACAATAACAAGTTATTATTCTAAGAGAAAAAACTGTTTTAGTAGACATGTGATGTCAGTGAAAACAGGTAAGGCAACACTCTGAGAGTCCACCAGAAATAAGCTAAACATTCCAACCATCTTAGTTTACACACTGTTTAAGGAACTACAGTGAACCCTCGTTTATCGTGGGGGTTACGTTCCAAAAATAACCCACGATAGGCGAAATCCGCAAAGTAGTCAGCTTTATTTTTTACAATTATTATACAGTACTATAGAAGGAAACCAAAGATCAAAACCTGTTTTCAAGCCGAACACATTCTGTGCTGGACAGAGACGAGGGACGGAGGAGATTGATTGACAGCCAATCAGGACGCAGAACACGATGCGCGTTCATACACTGTTAAAAAAAAAAAAAGCAAAAAAAAAAAGCATAAAAAGCTGCACTAAAAAATTCCGTGAAACAGCGAGGCTGCGAGAGGTGAAGCGCGTTATAACGAGGGTTTACTGTATATATTTTGGTGGCAATTACTTTTTCATTGACACATTGACACACAAAATAATGATTTAAAGGTTTTGGGTGAGTCATGTAATTGTTTTTTGCTGGATATATTAGCTATTTTGGAAAACAAATTTTAAGAGCTGAGAACTTAAAAATTTGTACCAAAGCAACTGAGGAAAAACTGTACAATACTCACATTAATTACAGTAAGACTTACAGTAATGAGCAAAAAAACCTCAACTGCTCCTCATTTCTTTATATTCTGCTATTTAGTGAAACATTCAATATGCAAATATGGAAATATAGTATACAATGCAAAACCAAAATTTGCACAACTGTAACAAGCTTGAACGTCAATATTTGGTTTGACCACCTTTTATTCTTCAGCACAACCTGAAATCTCTTAAGCAAGCTTTCTTGTAATTTCTTTAAGCAGTCTTCAGGAGTAGTTATTCAGGCTTCCTGAAAGATATTTCAAAGCTCTTCTATGTTTTCTGCATCGAAAGATGATTTGCCCCATATTGTTTCAATAAGGTTGAGGTCCAGGCTCTGGGTAGATCAAGCCATGACTGATAGTGTTCCATTGTCTCTTTTTCTTTTCAGGTATGCTTTGACTGCATTTTCCCATCTCACCTCATAACTAATCAACAATGTATAAGCACAACAATTTGTGTAGACACTCAGGATCATTTCAGGCTTCAATAGCAACCGGTGTTGAGTATAGAAGACTCAGTTTGTTCATGTAAATGGGGATCAGTTTATGGAGTTCCACAGGGTTCAGTGCAAGAACCAATTCTATTTACAGTAAATATGCTTCCCTTAGGCATGTTAATGCCTATATTATAAATATTATAACCCTAACCCTATATTATATATTTTCACTGTTATGCAGGTGATACCCAGCGTCATCTATATATGAAGCCAGATGACACATCAATTAGTTCAACTGAATGTCTTAACGACATAAAGACCTGGGTGACCTCTGATTTCCTGCTTCTAAATTCAGATAAAACTGAGCTTATTGCCCTACAAAACTTAGAAGGGTGGCGCTTAACCAGATGCGTACTCTGGATGGCATTACCTTGGCCTTCAGCAACACTATGGAATCTTGGAGTCAATGAAGGATATGTCTTTCACTGCACACAACCAAATATGTAGGACTGCTTTCTTATATTTGCGTAATATCTCTAAAAGTAGAAACATCCTCTCTCAGAGTGATGCTGAAAAATTAGTTCATGCATTTACTTCTAGACTGGATTTTTATAATTCATTACTATCAGGTTGTCCTAAAAGCTCCCTGAGAAGCCTACAGCTCATCCAAAATGCTGCAGGGAGAGTGCTCACAGGGACTAGAAGGACAGACCATGTGAGACCACTCTCAAATTTCTCCTATCTTAGGACAAATATGGGAGAAGCATATTTCTCCCATATTGGGAGCGTATTTCTCCCATACTGCTCTCTGATATTTCTCCCATACTGGGAGAAATAGCAGTATTGGCATATTGGCTTCTTTTCACTGGCTCTCTGTTAAATCCAGAAGTGAATTTAAAATCCTTCTCCTCATATACAAGGTCTTAAATAATCAGGCTCCAACTTATCTTAAAGACCTCATAGTACCATATGACCCCAAAAGAACACTTCACTCTTCTAAAAGTAGAATGGGAGGCAGAACCTGCAGCTTTCAGGCCCCTCTTCTGGGGAACCAGCTCCTAGTTTGGGAGACAGACACCCTCTCTCTTTTTAAGGTTGGGCTTAAAACTTTACTTTTTGTTAAAGCTTATAGTTAAGGCTGGATCAGGTGACCCTGAACCATGCCTATATTGCGCTGCAATAGGCCCAGGCTGCTGGCTGGCTTCCCACGATGCCCTGAATTTTTTTTCTTTACTCACCTCTTTTCACGCTCTGTGTTTATAGACCACTCTGCATTTACTCATTAGTTTTTAAACTCTGGCTCTCTTCCTCAGTATGCCTTTTGTCCTGTCTCCCTCTCCTCACCCCCAACCAGTCACGGCAGACTGCTGCCCCTCCCTGAGCCTGGTTCTGCTGGAGGTTTCTTCCTGTTAAAAGGGAGTTTTTCCTTCCTTCCTTGTTCAATTGAATTGAATTGAACAACCAAGAGTTTGTTCAGTTGTAGACAACTGTCTTTAGTAATTTCCTAAAATACTGCAACAAAGACTGAGAAGTCCTCTTTGTTGTGTACAGTAAAAGGAACAAAGTGTTCTGAAGGATTTCACATATTGTTGTAACTTCAGCTGTCATTGGAGAATGAAGCCAAAGCAACTGAGAAACAACTGTAAATCAACAACTGTGTTGTACAAACTGAAGTAGGTAATGACATTTAAATTTGTATCTAACTCAAACAGGTGCTCATTTCTTGTTCTGGCATACATGACTTTGCAGATCTGTTGTACATGTAGTGTTTACAGCATATGGGTCAGAGAAGAAGAAGGCCTGTGTTGGAAGGTCAGCTTTTGAAACCAGGAGACCTGCTTTAAAATTTGATTAGGCAAAGAGAACAAGTACCGATGTGTACTCCCATGACAACAAAGATCAAAATGCCCTTGAGCTATCCAATTAACCTCCCACTGCTCCAGTGGAGCTGCTCATTGGCCAGGTACTGAAAACAATGGCTATAGAATGCTGCTCCCAGGTGTGAAGTGCTGTGTTTTGTAGCTACATTTAAAAAAAAATAGTGTGGCTGGAAAAAAATGTGTGCCTCTCCAGCCAATCTTCCCTGAATAAAATCACAGGACTGTTAAGGCTCTGTACAGCCAAATAAGTAACTCTCTTATGCAGTAAAGCTTATTGCTAAAATTGCTGACATTGTTGGAGCTCTTGGTAACGCATTCATGTTTATTTTTTTACCCTAACAGAATTATAAGTGTGTAAGCCAAAGTGAGTTTTATTTAGCCACATATTTTGCCACTGCCAGAAGGCAAAGCGAATCTGGATAGCACAATATTACATTCTGCAATAAAAGCCCTATCATCTTCACAACAAGGCTTTGTTTATGATTCATTTCTCTATGAGTGCAAACTAGGCCGGCAAAAAAGAAAAAAGAAAAAAGAGAAGGAAAACTGCAGCATCACTAACAACTTCGGATTTGAGCCAAATTAACTCCAACATAAATGAAGAAGTGCTTTTAAAGTGCACTTTGCAATCTGTTCAAATGTTTGACACAATTGCCAGGTCTTTCGGCCCTCGGCTTGACAGTTGTAGTGAGCTAGTCTCTCACTAATCACTGTGGAGTACAGTACATTAGCTGCTGCTGTGTCTGCAAAGTGGGCCTTCTCCCCTGGATTTAGTACAATGAAACCTCTACAGTATATATACTTCGTGGCTGATCGAGAAAGAAAAAGAAAAGGTGAGGTGTGTGTGTGTGTGTGTGTGTGTGTGTGTGTGTGTGTGTGTGTGTGTTGTGTGTGT
The DNA here is from genome assembly GCF_007364275.1 of Archocentrus centrarchus. Classification (NCBI taxonomy): domain Eukaryota; kingdom Metazoa; phylum Chordata; class Actinopteri; order Cichliformes; family Cichlidae; genus Archocentrus; species Archocentrus centrarchus. The sequence continues at coordinate 6,446,722 of NC_044349.1, read as the reverse complement.
GTGTGTGTGTGTGTGTGTGTGTGTGTGTGTGTGGTTGGGTTAGTGTGAGACAAAGAGTGGGAAAAAGGAAAACAAAATGAAAGGGAGGGAGGGAGATTAGAGAGTTTGAGGACAGAACTGCATTTACCATCCTTGACTATGACTGGGGGGAAACTATCAGACCCTCTACTTCTAAGTCAAGATGAGGATTAGAGGGTTCTCTTTTTTTTTTTTTGCCCGCTGGGACCGGCTGGAAATGGCTGACCAGATGGGCAGCAAGCCTCTGGCTCCAACTGTTGATTTGTCTGTACAGCATGGGATGGATTGAAGGCTGAGAATTTGTGTGTAAGTGAGTCAGTGTGTTTATATTCTTGGTACGAGAGTGTATCAGTGTGATAAAGAGAAAGCTGCTGAAAGGCGTTTGGAGCTGGAGCTGGATCCAAATGGAGGAAGGACAGAGACAGAGGGAGTGAGAGCAGCACATCACACTCGGCTACTGAGGAAGAGTGTAATGGGCACATTTGCCTCCCTTTACATACCCGTAACCCTGGCACCAGACAGTGGTCTTTGCAGTCTGCCATCCACGGCTGAGGCTACTCTGCTCCCAGCCATGTAACCTACCTCACTTGGCAGCAGATACAGCAGTGCTCAGCCAGGGATTTCTGGAAACAAGCACTCTGCCGTCTGCGTGCCATGTTTATATGCAATCAAACCAAAGTTAATGGGAGAATTCTCCCCTGCAATACAACAAAACAGGGTTTTTTATCATTCTTACCCTCAGGGTTTATAGACACCATATCCACACACCATATGACAGCCCTCAGTGCAAATTTCTCTGCTGCAATGTCATGTGCTGCACCCTGCCATTATATCGTGTAGCTACAGAGCTCCCAAGCCATAAAATGTATGCTGGAGAGGCTGACAAAAGCACATAGATATATGCTCTCAGATACCCCTACACATAAGATATTTTCTTTGAACTGCCATGAGGATGGAAGACAAAGCCCGACTAAAAGGGCAACCTTGCTCTGTGAATGTGCTAGAGCTTCTTAGTAGAAGCCAGTATTCTTTACCTCAGGCTCAATTTTTGAAAATGGAACTGTAAAGGCATGTTTAGGGTTTACTCGAACCATCAAAATGAAACATGTCATCATCAATAAGCTATGTGTGTTCAGTCAGGTAGCATTTGCTGGCTGTGGTCCGCTGCTCTGATCAAACAGAGTGCTTTCTAGTTTTCCCTACAGATTGCAAAAACACAAGCTATCCCAAAGTGGTTAGCTGTAGTGCTGTCAGAACTGCTAATACTCTGTTATGCAGTTGAGGCTGTGAGGAAGTGAGCAGTGATGGCACAGTAATCTACATGATGTAATACATTGACTGGAGGAGGAAAACTGGCTGGCTCCTGTTCAAATGGAAGTTACAGTGATATGTAAAAGTTTGGGCACCCCTGGTAATTTTCATGATTTTCTTTTATAAATCATTGGTTGTTTGGATCAGCAATTTCAGTTAAATATATCATATAGCAGATGAACACAGTGATATTTGAGAAGTGAAATGAAGTTCATAGGATTTACAGAAAGTGTGCAATAATTATTTTTTTAAAAATTAGGCCGGTGCATAAGTTTGGGCACTCCAACAGAAAAATTACATCAATATTTAGTAGATCCATCCCCCTGCAGCAATAACAGCCTCTAAATGCTTTCTATAGCTTCCAATGAGAGTCTGGCGTGTGGTTGAAGGTATCTTCTTTACAAAACATATCCAGTTCAGTTAGTTTGATGGTTTCTGAGCATGGACAAGCCCGCTTTAAATCACACCACAGATATTTAATAATATTCAGGTCTGGCAACTGAGATGACCATTCCAAACGTTGTACTTGTTCCTCTGCATGAATGCCTTAGTAGATTTTGAGCAGTGTTTAGGGTCGTGGACTTGTGAAGTATCCAGTCCTGATGCAACTTCACTTTGTCACTGATTCTTGAACATCAGAGACAACACCAAAACAAAACAAACAGGGAGCAACATAGGAACAGGCCCAGGAACAGAACAAAAACAGGGGCAAAAACAAAAGGCTGTGACACAAGGCTAGAAAAATGGTCCAAATCTGGGTCTCAGAATGAGGCAGAACAGAGGTGAAAGAGGTCAGGGTGGGCCTCCTGGCCAAGGGATCAGACAACAGTTTCCCAAACAGGTTGGGATGGTATTCAGGCCAAGGAGCCAGACCTAAGAGCTGGGAACACCAGGGAAGTGAGGGAGATCAAGGGACCGCCATGATCCCAGCGGCGATGAGGCTGAACAGGGGGCTGGCTGTGATCCCAGCATTGGCGAAGAGACAGGACAGAGGGCTGGTCATAATCCCAGCGGCAGAGACGAGACAGGACAGGGGGGCCAGCCGCGACCCCAGTGTCGGTGACGAGACAGAACAGGGAGTAGGCTGCAATCCCAGCAGCGGTGACGAGACAGGACAGAGGGCCGGCCTTGATCCAGTGGCGGCAACGAGACGGGACAGGGGGCCGGCCATGATTCCAGCGACGAGACAGGACAGGGGGCCGGCCATGATCCCAGCAACGGGACGGGACAGGGGGCCGGCCATTATCCCAGTGACGAGACAGGACAGGGGTCGGCCCTGATCCCGGTGGCGGCGACGAGACGGGACAGGGGGCCGGCTGCGATCCCAGCGATGAGACAGGACAGGGGGCCGGCCCGCGATCCCAGCGATGAGACGGGACAGGGGGCCGGCCACGATCCCAGCGGCAGCGATAAGATGAGACAGGAGGCCAAGGAAGGAGGCAATGGCACACCTCAGGACCAGGCTCGGACTGAGTCGGATCCTCGTGATGCTCGGACTGAGCAGACATTGCAAAACCTTTTTATTTCCCCTTAAACTTGTGCCACTTTTGTAAGGTTGAGCAGCAGAGTTGAGTATGTGAGTTGCGCCCATGAAAAAGCAATCTTCTCTGCCAGCTCATTCTGCTATTGACTCTTATTTGGTGTCATTTACTGGGTTGGATATTGAAGTCTGAAGATACAAGACATACGGCAATTTAACAATTTATTCATTTAACCACAGGGGGTCTCAGTAGCATGTGGAAGAACCATACACAGCCAACAACAGCCTGGCACCTCCTCCATGTGCTGGTCACCAGCTTGGTAACACACTGCTGTGGGAAGCATATTCACTCCCAAAACCAATGCGGCAGTCAAGTCATTCTTCTATTTTTGGCTATTCTATATGAATAATAAATGATAAATTATAAACATTAAATACTGAAAAACTGAAAAAGAACTGAAACTGAAAAAGCAGCCTCATTTCTTTATATTGTGTTTCCAAGGAGCCAGACTTTCATGTAATTTTTTAAAAACCAGTTTTAAGGAATAGTTCTCCAGGCTTTCTGGAGGTATGTCAACATTTTTCTTTGGACATTGGCTGCTTTTTTCATTTGTCACTAGCAGCCTGTCACAAAAACCCATAACTTGTTGCCATTTCTTTCGTTATTTGAATCTACAAACATACTCAATGTCAGTGACGTGCGGTGAGGGTTGTGACTGGTGAGGCACTGACGTCATCACATCAGATTTACAAACATATAGCTTATTCACCATTGATTGGCAACAGTTGTTTTGTTTAACATTAACATAGTCTGAAAGCAAACCTTTTAGCTCCGGTGTTGGTCTTCCTTTAATTATTATCTTCTGCTTCGATTGAAAGTCCAGTTTAGAAAATTCTTTCAGTTGAGTTATGTAATCTTCCATGTTGAACATAAGGCCAAGCAACAGGAAAAACTAACTGGCCTTGCTAACTGTTTATGGTAGCTTGCCGCCGAGGAGTCGTAGAGTCCCTGGGATCACCAGCGCCCCCTACCATGAGGCACGAGAACTGCGTGCCTCACCTAGTGTCACTTCGCAGCAGTTTCATGATCGCGCAACACAAGAATGCATTACACACACATACAGTTGTTAATGAAAAAAACAAAAAATAAACTGTGCATTATATACACCAGCTAAAATATGGAAATTTAGTTCATATAGTAAAAGTGCAGTGAGACCGGAAAGTAATCCGGTCTCACTGCATAGCATGCCAGCACAGTTAGTAGTCATTGGCAATGACTATACTGAGCCGCACCACGGATTGCGCAATCCGTGGTGCGGCTCGCCGGGCTGGTGCCTCACCGTTCGTCTCTTAGTATTTGACCGGCAAATGCGAAAATTCAGCGATTTTGAAAAAACTAATCTAAAAATGGTGTAGTTAAATGGAAAAGAACTTTAAAATACAAATCACTGAATGAATTTAACCATTTAATTATTTTTTAATTTTATATTTCCACGATGACAGGTGAGGCCGGGCCTCACCTGCCTCCCCTGACTGCACGTCACTGCTCAATGTCATAAACAGAATTTTTGCACCAAAAAGATGAGTCCTAAAGAGCTATTAGCTGAAAACTTGGGATATCTCAGCATGGTTTACAGCATGTCCTTAAAAATTTTTGAATCTACAGATCTACAGCAGATGAACCATGTCTACAAGCAGGGTTATTATAGTTATAACGAAACTGAAATTGAAAAAACATTGTCGTTAACTGAAATAAATAAAAACTTAAAAAAAAAGGAAAAAAACGATAACTAACTAAAACTGAATTGTGAGTTTACAAAACTAACTAAAACTAACTGAAATTATAGATATTGTCATTTTTTTTAAGTTTTGTGGATTGATATGAATCATTTTTTCCGCTCGGAACGCCATCGAGTAACTGCGTGCGTGCGCGCGCACACCGCGCTGCTCCTCAAAGTACCGACAGCGGTCTGCAGAGAGAAAGCCGCAAAGTCCCATGTGGAGGTTTATTTATTTATTTTTTTTAAACTATGATAGCACAGATAGCAGCGAGTGTCTTGTTGTGGATGATGTTGTGGATGATGTACGGAACACTTCTTAGTCAGGAAAAAAAACCCCAACATCAAAGTAGACCTGAGAAGCGCACACAAGGCAGCTACGGAAACCGCTCTCATCCTACAAGGCAACCTGGCCTCCACCTCCAGAGAAACGTGACTACTCGTCGGGTCAACGCAGCCCACAACGTTGTGTTTAGTCCTTGTGCGTTTCCGGCTACTTTATCAGTCAGATAATAACAATCAGGACTAATAATCAAAGCATCAATATAAGGACTCACAAATGTCAGCAAATTCCTGGAGGGAGACTGCTGAAAACTATGGGAATGGACGTGAAGGAACGAAGAAAAGTGAAAAAACAGGAACAAATATGTTTGCACCCTTAAAACTGAGCACAATGAGCGAGGACCAAAAAAAAACCCAGCACACAACCACAAGGGTAATTAACACACACAATCCAGCTATACATGCATGAATGCTGACATGAGGTCGGACACTTCCATAGGCTACAGAGGCTGCAAAAACCCTGCAAGTCTAATTAGCAAGCATCTAACCAAGCTAGCTCCAAACCAGAAGCAGCATCAAGTGGTGAGAACATCAGGATGCAGCTGGATTTGAGCTTTGACTCCTTCAAGAGTTTGTTTTTGTCAAACACCACATGTAGCTGTTGTTAATCTACTGCACTGAGGCTGAACTTTATTGGGAGTTTATTGTAGAATTTATCAAGTTTTAGAGTTCATATTGTTCTTTGTTTCTCCCTGTTGATGTTCATGTGTGTCCTTAATATTACACACATTTAGCATGTAGTTCTGCTGTCTGTGAACAGTTGGTTGCTGAATTTATTATTTAAAGGGTACCTGATTAAGTATGAAAATACTAAAACTAATACTGAAACTAACTAAAACTAATCATAAAACCAAAAATAAAAACTAATGAAAATGAGCAAAACCACTCTGAAAACTAATAAAAACTAACTGAATTAGAGAGAAAAAAGTAAAAACTAACTAAAACTAAACTATCATGTAAAATCCAAACGATTATAACCCTGTCTACAAGATGTAGGTCCTGTGTTAAGTCTTTACTGGATTTTGTCCTGAGATACATCTGACTCTCTCTTGATCCATCTACTGCTCACTGAAGCCTAATCAGTAATGGTCTCAGTGGAAGGATGGGTGTCAAGAAGCAATTCTAAGGAAGGGCAACAGGGAGAAAAGGCTGAGGTATTGCCAAATGACACAAGAACAGGACTGAAAATCAAGAGCACCAGGTCTTATGGAGTGGTTAATCCAAATTTGAAAGTTTGGTTCAGTTATCAGTCAATCTATGTTAGATTGTACAAAATTAATTGAATAAGTACATATGGAGGATCATAACAAAAACGCAAGCAGATTCTGAAGAGAGTTTTGGAGAGATTTTGAAATGTTCTTCAAAAAGCCTGGAGAACTATTACTGAAGACCAAAGAAAATAGAACAAAGCTTTTCTAAGAGAGTTCAGGCTATGTTAAAGAATAATATGATCATATCAAATATGGGGTTCTCAAGCTCATTAGGATTGTACGCATTCTTGTTTTTATGTCCTGTATTTCCGTGTATGAGGTGGATCTCAAGACTCTTGTACAGCACTGCAAGAGGTGAATGTGAACAACTTTTTTCCCATTTTCTTAAAAAAAAAAAAGAAAAGAAAAAATGAGTCGTGGTCAAGACTTTTGCACAGTAGTAGAAAAAGCCAAACAAGATTTTTAAAGTAATAATTTACTGGCTGAAAAGAGGGAATATATTCGTTGTTTTTTCATTTGTCTATAGAGCAAACTTGCACTTGAGTAACGGATTTTGCCAAAGTGGAGCATCTAGTCACCCAATTCAAAGGAAGCAAATGTATTCATTCTGCTTAATTTAATCTTCTTGGTGTGTTATGGCCACTGAAGGGAACCATCTCTGCCTACAAGAGGAGATAGATCAAAGCAGAAGGAACATGGTTGAACTGTATTCACACCTCCACCCACATAGATAGAACTACTACAAAGGAGGCAGCTGAGAGGACTGCACAGTTTCTTACTTCATGGATTGAAATTTTGCCAATGTGTAAATTCCTATCATAAGGTTAGGTGCCTGAATTTTACAAATTTACATTTGGTCATGATGATGTATGAATATATCTAACACAGAGCTGCTCTTTTCTATGTAGATTGTAGAAAATTAATATGAGTTTCTTTTTATTTTAGTACTGTTTTGGAAAATATCTTTCCTTTCAGTCTGCCACAGAGGATACAATACCATTGCTTATGTGAATCATTTCTTCCATTAGGACCCTTCTGGCAGAATTATGTTACCTATAATTCTGCTCATACTTACATAAAGAGCATATGTTTAAGAATGTGTCTAAACAGCAATAAATGTAAGTTTTCTTAACTCTGCTATACTTTTGTTGTAATTACATAGCTTTTTACAAATATTTTATACATTCATTTCAAACTCCAGAAATTTATTTTCATATTAAAATTTATCTTAAAAAAGAAACAAAGCATAAAACAGGCCATGTCATGGTTGTTCAGAATTTGAACGAACAACCAATTTAGTTTTTCTGCTTTGCAAAAATGCCCTACTAACAGTTTTACTAATTGCTGCCTGATGGCTTATCTAGTCTGAAGTGATTATCAACAAATTTCATCTCTGTTTTGGTTCTACATCCCAAACTTGCTTTTCCTTTTGCCTATTAATCTCTGGCTCTTTCCACAGTGTTTTTTGTTCTGTCCTGCCACACCCCCCCCCCCCCCCCCCCCCCCCCCCCCCCACCCCCCCCCCCCCCCAAACCACCCCCCCCCCCACCCCCCCCCACCCCCCCCCCCCCCCCCCCCCCCCCCCCCCCCCCCCCCCCCCCCCCCCCCCCCCCCCCCCCCCCCCCCCCCCCCCCCCCCCCCCCCCCCCCCCCCCCCCCCCCCCCACCCCCCACCACCCCCCCCCCCCCCCCCCCCCCCCCCCCCCACCCCCCACCCCCCCCCCCCCCCCCCCCCCCCCCCCCCCCCCCCCCCCCCCCCCCCCCCGGTTTGACTGTTGGGTTTTCTGTAATTATAGTACGTGTTTACAGTACAATATAAAGCATCTTGAGCGTGACTTGTTTGTTTGTTATATAATAAATTGAATTGAACTCCTCCTGTTTATTTTTATGTTGGTTTGTCCTTGTGGCTTTTGTTTCCCTCCTGTGTTCCTCTTCTCGTGATTATTGTTATAGACTGACTTCACCTGTGCCTAAATGATGCACTTCATATAGCTTCTTAATCACACTGGGGAATTTCACGATTTAATCTGCATCGGGCCTTTTCTTTTGTGAAAATTGTCTGCCAATTCAAGCAAATGTTGCTCATTACAGTCCAGTTACACCATGGTTTAGTTTGCATTAAAAAGTTGTGATGAAAGTCAGGCCTATTGCCTTTAAACAATAATTCACTGAAAAATGGTGACTGAATAGTTCTGTGTTGAAAAAGACTGCAGTGTCATGGTTTAAAGGTACAAATTGCCATTCATTTTTAAGGAGAAGTTTCAGTTTCCCCATTTAATGTAAATGACAGCTCTTCACGTTGCACCTTTATGTCTTCTGCAGACTACTAACACCAAGTCTGCAACAATACACTGCTCTTGGAGACACGCTGCGTCTGTGCTGTTCTTTATTCTGAGAAGTTAACAACTGCAGTCACAGTGTTCCTGGTGTGAGAACACATTGTTCTTTAAGTCCTGCATCAGTCTTTCACTGCCTGTGATTTTTCTGAAGGGAAGCCGCTCAGGTCTAGAGGTTAAAGGGATTAATTATACATAGCAGCATGACTCAATTAATGCCAAAATCCATGCGCAATTACTTAAAGTGTAATTGTAAGCACAACAGTGTGTCTTAAATAGATCTAATGCTCTAATTCAGAGTTTACCACATGCCTGTATTTTTATTTTCATCATTTTATGGTGTGAAGGGCTAATGATGATAGCGCCTGATAATCTCATTAATGGGAGCTTTATTGCATTACAAAGGCTAACTAGTGAACCTTTGCATTCTTGATTCAATATTTGAATTTTTTTTTTCCAGTCCAAAGTATTCGAACTACACATGAGCCAGGATCCACAGCACACTTCAGCTTTAATCCATAGGGGTTTCATTAATTCTGTTCCGCAAAAAGAGGATCAAGCTAATTTGCCCCCAACGGTCCGACCTCGCTGTTCATTAAAAGTAGCATCAGAGAGACCAATTAATCAGTGTTCCTTTAATCTGTCAAACAGGAATAAAAAAATGAAGGTGCTTTCCCCTTCACAGATGGACACAGTCATCTGAGGATTTAGTTTTTCCCCCCTTTTTTTGAATAGTTTTTTTTTTTGGTGTGTGTATGCTTGCATTAGTCACTCTTGCTTTTACCCCTGAGCAAGATGTCGGATTTTTTTTTATAAGTAAGGCATGCCAATTATGATGCTGCAAATTATCAGAAAAAAGGCTGATTACTTCCTGTTTAATTCAGAATTCTCACCCCAAGGTAATACTTTCTCATAAAACTTGTGTCAGCTAAAGGCTTGAGTTGCAGCTCCTAAAAATAATTGATTTGCTGAAAATAAAACTGTACTTAGTGTTTTACATAATGTTTACACAGTCGTCTCAAGGTTTAGAATGTTTCCTGTGTTCATGCCATTTTTTTTTTTTTTTACACCAGGTGACCCCAAAGTTTTTACTCAGCAGAGAAAGAACAGAAGCTCTGTGCTCTATCCATTCACTCATTTCCTTACCTCGGTCTAAGTCGCAGGGGCAACAGTCTAACCAGAGCTGCCCAAACTTCTCTTCCCAAGCCACATCCTTCAGCTTTTCCCAAACCAGAAGAGATGCATTGTCTATCCACCGTGTCCCGGGTCAATCACAGTGGCTCTGCTTGGTTCAGAATCACCTAGGATGCCCAAGTCTCCTTTTTTTCAGAGGAGTAGTGGCTCTACTCTGAGCCCCCCTGAATGACTGAGCTCCATCTCCCTGTCTATAAAGGTCCTTAAAGCCAAAGCTTTTGTGGATACCTGATCCACAAAGCATCAGATCCCTGTGAGGCCCTCCTGCAGGTGGTAGACCCACTGGAAGGCCCCCCATTAGTAAATGTCCAGCACCAGGCACTTGCTGACAAGACCCTTTGCCATGAACCCTGTTTTTTTTTTTTTTTCTCAAGGGTCTTTTCAATCTCACTCAGCTTGGCCCCTCAACTAGAACCAATTTGCCTTGGGATACACTGCCAGGGACAAGTTGTCCCCAACAACTTGTTCCTGGTAGGGACAACTTGTCCCTGTCAGAGAAAATATTTGCCCCTTCATAATGGTAAGGTGAAATTTGGATTGGCAAGCTGTGTGTTGATTTAGGTGAGGCCTTGTTTTAAGCTACAAATATATTAAGCTACATATATGCTTGTTGTAGCTATTGATGTGTGGTATCATGTTCAGTGTGGTGCATGAGCACAGTCACTATTTTTCATCCTTTAAATAGTCAGACTGATGTCTGATTTTATTGGTTAATTTTCAGTAAATTTTTATTAATTTGTCAGTTTCAAGTTATTGCAGTGAGCATTGTGGGTTTTTCTTTAACACAAGGGTATTATTAAATTGAAAATTAATCAGCATTTTAATGATTATTGTGCTAAATAATTCTTATTTGACAAATGTATACCAAATGTGGCTTTTTTAAAGTTATTTCAGTTATTATCATTTAGGTGTAATGGTTTGGGAATGTTAGTTTGGAAACCTCCAAAATATATTAATTATAATGAAAGTTGCTAAGAACAAAATTAAAGGAGACATACAGTCATACACTGCTTATAGAACATGACATGGCTAAATATATTATCCTGTTCTTATAAACTGTGACTACATTACAGTGCTGGAGAATGCAGGACCAGTACGAGAGAGAGTAACAACAGAAGATGTTTTGAAAAAAGCAAAAAAAAAAAAAGCAATGAGATATAAAAAAAAAATTGAGAATTTCTGGCTCATACCTACCTACTGCAGGCAAACCACACTATCTTTCTCAACAACAGGTTTGGTTAGGTGAGGTCAAACTGAAGAGTCACGCTGACTGAAGCATCCAGCACTTGCGTGTGGTACCCTGCTGCTGCTCTGATAATTCTGTGTCTCCAGTCCAGAACTTTAACCTCTGCTTGTCTGTGTCAGGCAGCACAACTGAGAGTGAAGAGGTCTTATTTGACCTACATAGGGTTTCTTGCCCTCCCAGAAGGTTGTTTATGCCCTCTGTTTGAAAGGATGCTTTACATTACACCAGCTAATGCAGACAGTGACATGAATTGATTCCCTGTATCGATCTGGGCCATGCTTACCAGACCTCAACGTATTGCTGAGTTATGTTGGAAGTTTTTATAATGACTTTTGGCTGGAGCCAAAAAGATCTTCAATAACATCGGGATTTATTTAGAGAGGAGAGGAAGTGCTGCGCCCCAAGATCAGCCCTTGATGACAGTCTCTGAAAAAGACAGAGATGCTGGCGACAGACAGAATAAATAAAAGCACAGAATAAAAAGAACTGTCCCAGGGATTATAGATTTTTTTTTTTTTTTTTTTTTTTAAATACTGAAGACCATGGGGAAGAAGTGGACCTAATCATGGATCACACAAGTTGGAAACCATGTGGAGTTATGAAATGGGTATATGATTTTTAGTAGAATCAGAAGCATTAATGTTTTATCTTTCTTTCCCCCCCGCAGGATGGGTGGACTCTCCAGTTTGGAGATGTTTTGAGTTCTGGTTGGCTTTTAGAAGGCATTGTTTCTTTTACAATAAAAAACAAATTATTTACAGGCTGTTATGCTTTTCTCCTTTTTGTTTGAATGTTCCCTAGACCCACGGGACATAACATGACCAACAGGTAATGAACATGGGTCAAAAATCACGTTGGCTAATTATTCAGTAAACCTCACCCGTGGTAATATTGAAATCTTTCATTACATCAGTAAAGGAAACAATTTAATGCATTTAATATAAACATATCCTTTTAAAAAACACACATTCCTGCACACTGCAAAAATAAACAACAAATAATCATGTTAAGTTGCTCAGAATGGAACTTTAGTGTCCTAAAGACTCTGAAAAAACACTGAGTATACTGTATACTCAGCATGAAACAGAAACTAACCCAACCATGGGGGGGTTGTGCTGCATGAAGCTTTTCGCACTGGTCATTTCACAAGGCTATCTGTACAGTTAAGGTCCCAGAGTTTTGCCTTCCACTGACCAAAAGTATTGGAAAACGGGGCCCAAAGTATAAATCGCCCTCTCTGAAGCTGAGTTGGGTTGTGAATTTCCTGCCATCATTGCCACATTTTGCCGTTAACTTATCCCATTCTAAGCCAAGGCACAGGGGGGTCACCCTGCTGTTACATTAAATGTTTTCACAAATATAAAAAACAGCCTCAGAGACTTAGTACAAGTTTTCTTTAAGTAAAAAAAGAAGAAAAAGCAAATATTGGTCCACTTATGTCCCCTAATTATAATAGCCTAAATCATACACTGTGCACTCTCTTGCACTTGTAGCAGTGTGCCTGAAGCCTACAGCTACTGTACAATATTTCACACAGCTGCTCTGACTTTGCTGCACAGTGTGCAGTACTGCAGGTGCTCCTTTAACCCCCCAGGAGCACTGAGCCTGACAACCTTTCTCATGTAGATCCAGCTTTTTAGAGTTTTCACAAATGTCTGATAATTTTTATTTTCTTTTTAAATATTCAGTTACATAAACGGATTTAGATTATTTGTTTACAGCTCTAGCAAAAGGTGAACATTATCAAATCTCACAGTTTAAAATACACTGGAAACTGCTCACTTTTTTATCACTTCAGCTATAAAGCTCACTGTGTCCTCACAGCTATGTCTTTTCTAGCTGCCGAACATATACGCCTTTCTTCACAGTCATAATTTGCCACGGACAAGCGTTTTGTTTTCCCATTTGACATTGTTACTAACAGCTTGTCACATAAGAACAACACCACTGTTCCTCACTGTTTGTTCTGAGCCATCAACCTGACTGATCATCAAAGCTGTAATGGACTCCTGTCAGATAGACTAAACATGACCCAAAACACAGTGTGGTGCCTGACAAAAAGCCCAGACTTCCTGGGACTATAATATATCAACCCAGTTAATTTTTTTTCTTCTGTGCAATTTATAATATTCATCCTTGCGGATGACTAACTTCTCAGAACTCTTCCATTTTTCCAAAGAAGCAATTACCTGATGTCATAGTATCTGTCACGTCTGGGGCCAGAGTAGTAACAGATTAAACTAATTTGTGGAACTGACCTTGATTGTAGAAGCCTCATGCATTTAGGTGCTAAGTGGCTAGCTTCTCCACATATCCATTAATGATAGGTACCAACAGCTAATTATGCAAAACAGGTGTCACTAGTGGGAGACTCATCCACACATTGCTTGTAGTTTTCTTCCTTATGATGTTCTAGATGGTCTATTTAAGGAAGTTGTATGTATCAAATACCTGGAAAAATTCCCCTCTATTTGAATAGACAGGTGGGATATAATGTGCAATACGCAAACATTATGTTCCTTCAACAGGCAAAATTGTAATACAGCAGAAAGCAAACATGGTGAGGAGGTGTATTGTTCTACAACGGCAGCTTTGAATTCCAGGATATGATGAGCGTGGTCAATGCTGTGGCACCAATTATAAGGGGAAAAAAGGCAGGCGCAGATGAGAATATGAACCATGAACATCAATGGATCAGTGCACTCAGATGGGAAAATAGCCAAATTAATAAGAATAGCACTGAGCCATTAAACATTTAAAATTGCAGAGCCAGTGAGAGGGACACGCAAAGAATTTTAAGGAGGGTTATAAAGCTATCAGCCAACCCATGCATTCTGCCTCACTAGTACTGAGACTTTTCTCTACCAAAGAACCCAAATATTCCATTGTGACTGCTTTGGTAAAATGGGTTTCACATTAAATGTGCACGAACAGCGCTGCAGAGAGGGAAGGCCTTTGTGTTCAAGGGAAAACGTGACTGTACACAAATCTACTGGGATGTGCAAGTGAAGAACTGTCTCAGATATGTCCAGTGGCATTTGGTAAAGTTGAGTTTTACTTACATAATTTATTTACATATGGTTTCTATTTTCTGCAGTAGATAAATCCTCTTTTCCTGTTTATGCAAGTTATATAATAACACACTGGATTAGGTAGTTTAAAAAAAAAACGAGTAAACAAAGATATTTCAACATATGCAAAATTTGTGCAAAATACCCCTATGCCCTTTGACATTCTTCTTTTGATTGTAGTGTCTTATGAAAGAACTTTCTTCTTTACAATAACCATATAACTTTTCTCACCTTATCAGACATAAAGAATTCACCTGGTCATGCTGCCTGCTAGGTCAGTTCCAGATAACTTACAGTTCCATCTGCAGGTGTCACTGTTCATAGTATAGACAAAAGGCTAGGTCTGTAGCAGAGTAAGGATACCTTTATTGTGCTGTAGAATCTGAGAGTCTTAATGCATAAACTCACTCCTCTGTATGAGTTTGCACCTCCTTTAATGACACAGCCCAAGACTGCCATCCTACCCCATCCCCCTTATACTTTCCAGTATTAAAGTGGAGAATGATATATGTAAATTAAATAACTCTTAAGCTTTCTGAAATGATGTTTTTATTTGAATATGTCATGGTCCTTGTATGTGGAGAGGTGGAACCAAAGATCAGTCACAGCTACCGGAGACCACCCATCAAACACTCAAGCACCAGACATCCATGGACTTTGTCTTCTGGTCTAACTCAGATCGACATGTATCATTGTAGAGTCGTTACCTTGAGGCAACTGATGTTGTGATTTGGTGCTGTTATAAATACAATTATATTGAATTGAATTTAACCTACTATGGCATTTAAAAAATATATGATGTTATGCCTAAAACTGGTTTTAAAAAAATAAAAGTATAGACCTGCTGCTGCATACCAAAAAGGTTCTGGGTTCAAATCAGTTTGTCATATTGGAGTTTTCCAGAGGTACTGATGAATAAAACAGTTTTTAACCAAATTTAGACAAAGTGATGTGCTTTTGTATCTTTTCACCTTTCAACTTTCAGACCTGTTTCTTGTTTTCAAATTTCTTAAATGTGATTATGCTTGGTAGGTAAGTTGTTTTCCATCCTTTTGGTCGGGCACACACAACCAGTCCTGAAGCATTTAAGGAGCTGTGCAGATATTAAAAATAAAAAGCCAGAGTGCCATTCAGCAACCACTATTTTTCCAGCAAAACTTCAGGAAACATTTTGTTCCAGCGTCCCAAGTGGCCACATAACTCCCACATAAATTGTATTTGTCTTATGAACTCTATCAACTTTAAAAAAAAAGAACTAAAAGTTCAGCATTTTTTTCCAGATTTTTTTTAACCAATTGAGTGTTATATAAAAAGTGCATTATATAAGTATTTTACATGAGTTCTCACTGCGTACTTCTACAACAAGAATGAGTGAGCAAGACGGCTAATTGAACTACACTAATTTGCCAAGAATATAAAATAAAGATAAGTTTCTGTGACAGAAACTTAGCTGACAGCCTGGCCACCCCTAAAAATGTGTCGTCTTCACTACTAGTGCTTAGAGTTTCATAAAGTTTGAAACTTCACAATCTGATGATTTTGTCAATAATATAGTTAGTTTTAGGAGAAGTATTGATGCTTTACTGAAATTCACCGTGTCAGCTGTGACTGGGTAAACACTGAAGATTTCCACACGGGCCCAGCCAACTGTGCTGTAAGCACTGGGTCAGCTGTGTGCTTGTGTTGTTCTATATATATGTTTTCTTTCTTAGACAGAAAGCCTTACATGCATTTATGCATGCTGAAAATATGGCTTCATGTGGTGCGAGTATGCTGAAAAAAAATGCTTAGTTTTTCATGTTGAAAAAAATAAGCCGTTGCCATCAGACTCTTTCCAGGCGGTACAGCATGGTGGATCATAATCTGACGGTACTTTTCTGCAATCATAATTCTATCAGTTTTGACAAGATCTCCAACAGTAGCTGGATCAACAGATGGGTCAGATGCATCTCTCAGGTCCTGTGTCGGGGCTTTGATGTATTTTTTCCTCTTTCTTATGGATGGAACTTTCAGATACTGTTCATCTGCTGTAGATAGTTTTTGGCCTGCCACCTCTTCTTTTGTCCTCCACTTGTGCTGCACACAATCCTCAGATAGTCCAACTTTTCAGCTAATAGTTCTCCTCCAATCACCTTGTTGGTACAAAAATACTAATTTATGTAGGTCAAACTGTGTTATCTTGGACATTTTTCATGGATTCAGCTAAAGAAATGGGAACAATGATGTTTTTGTGTTTCAGGCTGCTAGTAACAAAGTACCCAAGGATACAATTTAAAGTTGGTTCTTTGCTAAGTTGTCTGTTATGTGTGGACTCAATACTGTTTCATCCCTTGAGTTAGGGGCCTTTTTATGCTTGAATGAGTCATAGGTCAGTGTTAAGTGGCTCAACAAACAACAAAATAAAAAAATATTGCTCGGAAAAAAGACCTTTAGAAAGCACGGAGAACTTTTCCTCCAGACTGGTTCTTTTAAAGGAAAATATAAAGAAATAAGGGCTGGAGAAAGACGTTTGCACTGTACTGTATGTCTCAACTTTTTAATGTATCACTATGAAATTTGCTTCACACATTTATCACACCCCCAGGATAAGTGTTAATAGCTTATTTAATCAATTAACTCTTTAGGTACTGTAGGCACATATTTGGTGTTTTGGTATGTGACTGAGTACATGCCAAACTGCTGACATGCTTATATGACTCTGCTTTTCTTTGTCTTAAATGCTATTTAGCAAATATAAACTAGAAAAATGTATATGCATCCATGCCAAAAATGGACAGGTGCTGGGCTGGGAGAAAAGCAGACAACAAAAGAAAAAGGATCAATGGTTTTTCTGCAGGCCTCCTGTTGTGTATTGCGCCACTGGCACCACAGTGTGCGAGCCAGTTATCATTTTCATTTGTTCTTTAGCTAATGTAACCAGGATCAGATGCTAAATTAAAATTGGGGAACATAATAAACATTATATCTGCCTAACAGCATATTTACATTGTCACTGCAGGCATGATGGCATGCTGTGATAGCTCAAAGTACAGCTTCACTGAAAAAACTTTACTGTCAGAAGGACTACCCTATACTGTACCTCTTTGGACTTGGCATCATCTTACTGCATGAGCTGTTCTTTTCTTAACAAGACTGAATTCCAAATCATCCATAAAGCTCAAAGTATTGTAAAAGGCTACAAATTATATGAAGGTTTTGGCTAACATGCAGTACATCAAATTATTAGTACTTAAAAACAGATAAGAATTGGACACTGTCTGTATACATATTTAATTAAATATATTGAATTTAGTATAGCCCGAGCTGTGAATGATGGTAGATGCTAAAAAGCTATTGGTTCTTAGATGATGGGTGCTTATCATTTCAACAGGGTCGGGCTCAACGTATTGAGAACAGGCTGAGCAAAGAGCAAGTGACAGAACAGCAGTTAACGGAAATTACATGAATCATCAAACACTGAAAATGTACACTTCTCCCCTCAGAAATCCATGTAAAGCTTTTCAGGACAGGGTTATAATCACCACACCGGTTCCTTTATTACATCAGAATGTCAAAGCAGCCAAGTGCTCTTCACAACCCCCATTTAGACAATTGAAAAGCCCACACTCTCTCTGACTGAAACGATGTGGGCTGTTTCTAATGTAATGACAGTTGTGGTAACCTTTACATGTCATCTGTCTCAAACAATTTATTTGATCTCTACGTTCACTACAGTGACTTCTAAGCCCTAAGCACAATTGTAAAAACAACATTTGTTTTTAGCTCCGTTGGACTGCCCTGAAAGCAATCTTGTGCCATGGTGGGTAATTAATGCAGTAACAAAACATAACAAAACAAAAACAACAACAACAAAAAAAAAAACTGTTAAGCATTTACTAAGTCTTGCAATTCAAAGCGTTTTCTGAAACAGCGCCTGTTCCCTTTCAATTTGGTCCCAGGGAATATAACAGGAGTCTATCAGTCTGGAATTGAGCGCGCTCCATGAAAGATCAGACAACAGATCAATACTCAACATCCTTAAGGATGAGCCCACTAAGACAAACAGAAAGAAAAGGAGTGCTTGATATACAGGGAAGGTAGGAATAGCAAATCATCCCAGACAACAAGGCTAACAAGTCTACCCAGCAGTGCTGAAAAGAAGATCAATGGGGATAAGAGACAAGCTGGAATTTATTTTGAAACATATTTCAGGAAGAATAGAAAAGAAATCTGCATTGAATGCAAAAAAAAAAAAAAAAAGAATAACAAATGATAACCACAACATGAAATTGTACATACAAATATGCATGGATTATCATAAAGGTTCACATAAAGGACCATGATTATACACACCAGTGTTCAAAACAACTAAATCACAGATTACAAAATTACAAATGCAATCATGCAGGTGCTGCACTGTGGGGCTTTTGATTATCTGCAAAACACAGTTGCAGGAAACGGCAATGCTCTTTAGGAACTACTTCTGCCAGTCTGGGCAAAAAGAAGATAAAGATTGGTATGACTATTTTGTACATCCCATTGACTGTTAATAGAGTTCTTTTTTTTTTTTTTTCAATTGAATCTGGAGGGAGTAAGCCATTCAGCCAAAATTGTCTGTGCATGGTTATTAACTAATCCTGTCTATTTCTGAGTCTCTCATGATGGCAGTTTCAATTGGACAGCCCCACACTGCACACTGGAGCACCAAGATGGCAGATCAGATCAGATTTATTGAGTTTCTGTAGTCTGTTTTGGTGATGAGATTTTTCCTTTTTTTTTTTTCTTCTTCTTCTTTTTTTGCCTTTTGCTAGAACCCTTTTGACCCACTCGGGTGGTAAGAGGTAACTCAGTAAAAAGCTACTATTTCCACTACTGCTTAAATCACTTCTGAACAAGCATGTAATTTTCCAAGGTGCCAATGGACTAAGTAGGAAAAAGGCAGTTTTTAATGGGCAAATGCTTTCAGGCATCATTGAGTTCTGGTTTGCTTCCCCACAACCTTGGGGAAAGAATGTGTTTACCTCACTATTTCAGCAGAGTGGATTTACATCAAACAACCTGCAGTGAGACGGATCAAACAGTCTCCCAAACTTTAATTCATGAGGAATGTTCACTAGTCAGACCATGCACCAGGCACTGATTATCAAATTATGCTGGCAATACTGGAAGCAATAACTTAATTAGTGGAGATCATATTGTGGTTGACCATTAGTTAAGCATTAGTCAATGCATGGTATACTAAATGAGCAATAAAACCTTTTTTGATGCATAGACACAAAAATCAAAATTTGGTGGCAACAGGTGTCAAATGTACATGAACCCCAAACAACCCTAAGAATGTGCTTGCCTTCGTTCCAAATTTGGTAAACTAAGGCTTTAATTTAACAACAAATTCTGTAGATATTTGTGTCAGTGGGTGCATAATTTGAAGTTTTAATCTTTAATATTTCAGTTGTGGGTGACTTGGAAGCAGCTGGTGGTAGCAGTAAGACTTTATTTAATAGAGAATTTGGGGGGGTCACCAAACAGTTGTTGTGCAGCTGCTTTGTTGGAGTGTCTATTTATGACAGTCAAATAAAAAAAGTCAGTCAGTGTTGTTTTTTCATGCTATGTGCAAACATAATATGATTCCTTGCACACTGAGTGCGCAATTAAACAAGCATTTACCATGCCGAGATACGCTGTTTATTGTTCCTTCGGCAAATCTTTGTTTACTGTGACTGCTCCTTCTTACTCCATTTCTACCTGCAATATTTAAAACTAGTCATCTGTCAAATGTGAAAAATGGACATTTTCTTGTTTTTAGATGCACTGCTATGACTGTTTCACAGTCAAAGCTAGTTTTTTTTTTTTTTCTTTGCCTTCTAAACACTTTGAAAACAAAGCTGCAACAACAGAAAATATGTGTGCAGAAGCCAATGGTTCTCAAAATGTGGGGTGGGCACCACTTTGGGTGCATGAACAACCAGGGGAAAATATGGAATTGAATTCAAATCAATTCAATTCAATTTTATTTATATAGTGTGAAATCATAACAGTTGCCTGAAGGTGCTTTATATTGTAAGGTAAGGAACCTGTAATAATGAAGAGAAAACCCCAATAATCAGACAACCCCCTATGAGCAAGAACTAGGGGACAGTGGGGAGGAAAAACTCCCTTTTAACAGGAAACCTCCAAAAGAACGAGGCTCATGGTGGAGCAGCGACCCGGTGTGAGCAGATGGGGGTGAGGGCAAAGAGAAGAGAGCAGAGAGGGACAGAATAAAAGAAACGAAACAAGACGTTACTGTTGTAACTGCAGTGACCTTTATTTAACCAAACTTTAACTTGGTCCCTGTTTTGTATTATTCCTAATAAAAGTAACATGCATAAACACACTGGGGTGTGAACTATTTCTTACGTGAGGCGTGCCAGAAAAATCTTATTTCGTGACGTCTAATCGTGTCATTTAATAAACCGCTGGTGATGCAGAGATGCTCACAAGGTGTTCTTTGGTGTTGGTACTTCAACACACAGTGTGTTTTTCTTATTTTCTGGCTCACGTGCACACTGCTCAAAAAAAAAAAAAAAAATTAAAGGAACACTTTTTTTAATCAAAGTATAGCATCAAATCACTTCTTGGATATTGATCTGGTCAGTTAAGTAGCACAGGGGGTTGTTAATCAGATTCAGGTGCTTTGGTGTTAATGAAATTAACAACAGATGCACTAGAGGGGCAACAATCAGACAACCTCATAAACAGAATGTCAAGGAGCTCAGTGAAGCCCTGGTCCAAATCTAGGAGGAGATCCTCCAGGACACCATTCATCATCTCATTAGGAGCCTTACATGATCAAGGACGCATACAAACTACTTAATACCATTTTCAAATGCTGCAATGAAATATTTTCAAAATGTGAAAAAGTGCACATTTGCGCTCATATTCTGGAATTAATCTGCTGTTCTGGTGTCACTCCTCTCAACTGTATGGCCGGCAATTGATCTCCTGATCTCTGACCATGTTATTATCTTTTTATGTCAATTTAACTGTATTTACTGAATTTAACAAATCTTGCACGTCATTTTATTTTTCAGGATCAAAGGTATTAATTGAAATACTCTTGACAACATACATGTTCTATCTGGCCCTGATGAACTAGTTGCTCATTATAAGGATGGCCTTTATGGACTTTTAAATGCCCTCGCTCCTTTAAAAACACAGACTTTTCTTCAGTCACTGCGCACCATGTTTCACTTTTGAATTATGTCAGCTTATAGCTAAAGGCCGTCATCTTGAATGTCTCTGCAAAAGAACAGGACTTGTCATCCACAAAGGAATGTACATTAACCATATTTATCATCACAAGGATGCTCTCTCAACAGCAAAATCAGCTTAATACTCAGGTTTACACAGGGTTTTTTTTCTCCAAAATGGCACCACGTGAGTGGCAGCAAGTTGCAGCGGTTCTGTCTTCTGTTTTCCTCAGTTTAGTGGTGTTTTCTCTGTTTTCTCAAACCCCTATGTAATTGCATAACTAGGGGTTCTAGTTTTGTAACTTTTGTTGTTTTGTTGTCACTTTCTGTACTTTTTGAATCTGCCATGGGAGACTCTTTTAGTCATGGCTCTATTGTCTGCACACGGGACCAACCATTAGCCCTAAGCCACACTGGACTGCTCCACACTGGGAAACCAGATATTCAAATGGAGATCAGAAGGAAAAGGAGAGGCTGTAGAGCAGGGCCCAAGCGCCGGGAGAGAAGACGGAAATATAAACCACATTTACCGACTGTTACTATGCGAAATGTGCGTTTTCTCTCTCCAGCAAGATAGACGAGCAATTGATGGGAACAAGGCTGCAGAGGGAATAAAGCGAGAGCAGCCTTATGTCTTTCATAGAGACATTGCTGAAACAGGGCACACCAGACTCTGTTGTCCCCTCAGACAGATTTACCCCAGTCCATGCGGACTGGAATGAGGTGGAGCTGTTAAAGCTCGTCTTATCAACAGCTGGTGTAATCCAAGCCACATCACTGTTAAAGAGCAGCTCTGTACCAGGGACACTGGGCTTCTAGGACCCAGCATTTGATTTACTACATCCCTCTGTAGTTTTCACATTATCATGTTGATTGTGTACATTCCCCCATGATGCTACTGCTGCCTGTGAGTGCATACACAGCACTTTGTTTATATTGCAGACAAGACCCTCAGTTTCAATTTTATTTATATAATGCCAAATCACAACAAACAGTCACCTCAAGGTCTATAGCAGCATAACTAAGGGATGGTTTGGGGGTCATCTGATCCAGCCTTAACTATAAGCTTGATCAAAAAGGAAAGTTTTAAGCGTAATCTTAAAAACAGAGAGGGTGTCTGTCTCCCGAATCCAAATTGGGAGCTGGTTCCACAGAAGAGGGCACTGAAAGCTGAAGGCTCTGCCTCCCATTCTACTTTTAAGTATCCTAGGAACCACAATAAGCCAGCAGTCTGAGAGTGAAGTGTTCTATTGGGGTGATATGGTACTATGAGGTCTTTGAGATAATTTGTGGCCTGATTATTCAAGACCGTGTTTGTGAGGAGAATGATTTTAAATTAAATTCTGGATTTAACAGGG
Source organism: Archocentrus centrarchus (assembly GCF_007364275.1). Taxonomy (NCBI): domain Eukaryota; kingdom Metazoa; phylum Chordata; class Actinopteri; order Cichliformes; family Cichlidae; genus Archocentrus; species Archocentrus centrarchus. The sequence continues at coordinate 6,424,167 of NC_044349.1, read as the reverse complement.
AGCCAATGAAGAGAAGCCAATATGGGAGAAATATGTTCTCTCTTTCTAGTCCCTGTCAGTACTCTCGCTGCAACCTTTTGGTTCAGTTGAAGGCCTTTTAGGGGGGTTTTAGTATAGGCTGATAATAATGAATGTCATCTCTGGGGACTCATGCCTATCTGCCACTCTCCCTAACTTCTCACAGTATGTAAACTGCCACACAAGGGATAGAACTCTAGATCTTCCATATGCTAATGTCAAGGACACCTGCAGCTCGACTTACCTCTCAGTCACTGATCACAAACTCATCCACCTTCAACCAGAGTACACACTGGTGCTGCAAAGATGGTCTCCACAGAGGAAGGCTGTGAAGATCTGGATTGACGAGGCATGTGAGCAACTGGGGGACAGTTTTCATTACCACAGACTGGGGCATACTGTGCAGCTCACATGGAGAGGACACTGACAAGTTGACCCACTGAATCATGGACTGTTTCAACTTCTGAGTGGAAAACACTGTGCCATCCAAGAGAATAAGGTGTTTTCCCAACAACAAACCCTGGATGACCCCTGAACTGAGGGCTCTGCTGAACGAAAAGCGGAGCAGCAATTGGAGGAGAACCATGTCTGAGATGTGTGGAGAGGTCTGAAACATACCTTGGCCTGGGGAAATGAGTTAAACCTGTTTTACAACAGATTTGATCCTTCCCCCACTCCAATCCCTAACCACTGAGACCCATCTTTTTCATACCTCTGCAAACCTGTTGTCTCCTTTCAGCTGCAGGTGTGGACCAACACCAAGTTACATGGACTGTCAAATACCTCACTGACGGACAACAGTACATGGGACTGCACGAATGCACAGCAGATATGGTTGTCTGCAACATGGGGGCCCCACAGGGGAAGGTGTGCTCGCCATTCCTTTTCACCCTCTGCACCTCTGACTTCAACTACAACAGTGGCAGTGTCATCTGCAGAAACTCTCAGATGACACTGCCATTGCTGACTGTGTGTTGAAGGAGAACAAGGGGTCATCTCAAACTTAGTGGATTGGTGTCAGCAGAACCACTTGATCCTGAACACCTGCAAGACCAAGGAGCTTATAATTGAATTCTGAAGGAAACCTTCCCCTCACAGAACTCTGCTGCTCGCATCATCACCAGAATTCCTTACATTAGTCCCATCACACCTATCTTTCAGCAGCTCCATTGGCTTCCAGTTAAATGTACTGATTTCAAGAATATGCTGCTCACCTTTAAGGCAATCCATAATCTTGCTCCACAGTATCTCTCTGAACTGCTGCATGTCAACACACCGATTGTAATCTCAGGTTCTTCTCTTCACTGTCCCTTCCCTTTGTTTGACTACCATGGGGTCTAGAGTGTTCAGTTGCTCTGCTCCTTGTCTCTGGAATTCCCTCCTGCCAAACATCTGTAACACTGACTCTCTCTCCACTTTCAAATCCTGTCTCACCTCTCTAAACTGGCTTACTTATTTCATTTCAAATAATAAGACCAACTGTACGTGCAAGTAATCTCTATTAGTCAAAACCTTGAGCTTCAGACTGCTCACTGTGGTTTAGATTTTTTTCAACTCCTGGATCTGTATTATGTCAAAAGAGAGATGATATCCTAATATGCGCATTTCAGGCCTGCTGTTCTAGCTGTGAATACAGAAACTCCATCCACACACTGTCCAAACCTTCTGTGAGTCTAGCTTCTAGTATCATATACCCCACATTTAGACCCATATTCACAGCAACCATACTTGTGAGGTTCTTTTGAAGGTCTCTCTCTTCTAATCAAACTTGATTGGATTCTCAAAACTGTTTCTTATTCACTCATCATGTCCCTGTACATAAAAGGACCAGCTCTTCCACCTACTTGTTGTCAAATTGTTACAGTTACCAAAGTGGTAACTAATTCAGGGTTACTTGTGTTTTTCCAGTTGCTTACCTTAGCTTCTTGTCTTCCTGCCTAGATCCTAGACGTGTCTGCCAGAGCTCCTGCCAGTGTCTCTCCCTCTTTGAAAACCATCTGTGGAATTACACTCTTCCTTCCCTGCTTCCTGTTTGCACTCCACCACTTCCCTTCTAAAGGAATAAGGAGCCCACCCTGGCCCAAAACACTCAATCACTGCAATACTCACCTTAACTAAACTCCCAGATGCAGAGATCCACTCCTCCCTCCCTTAGTAACCCATCTCCTATTTATTAACATAGAAATTATTTTCTGTGTTAATAAATCTACTAATCATGCCTCTCAGTCTTATTCTGCATTTAAGTCCAAACATCCTGTTAAGCATCACAATCAGAATAAAGTTGTTTTAAATGGAGCATGGCAAACGGGGGCTAAAATGGCTTATTTCATACAGTGGATGAACTGAGGTGAAACCTCAAGGCCTAGTATATGATAAAGAAGGATTTTTTTCAAAAACTGTGGTTTGGTACTTCTAGAGTGCATCTACATGTGATCACATTTAAATGCACTCTAGAGCACCAGTACATAGCACAGCTTAGCAAACCAAGTGTCAGTATGTGATGAGTAAGGAGAGAGAGATCCATCTTACTATTGCCATGGCAGACCGCAGACACCAGCACTTGCCTTGTGCATATCTGTGAGATGTTAGTATTTGATACCCTAGGAAGGAGAACAGGCTACAGTACTTGTTAAGGTTACGGGAAGGTGAACAAAAAAGTGAGCCTGAAGAGAAAGGTCCAAAGCAACATTTATTTGTTTGCTCACTGAATAAACACAACGACGGGTGCCTAAACCATGTTCTCAGCCGAAATACAAACAAATTACTTTTCACTGTTCCATCTGATTAACCTCCCACCTGTTTGCTTCTCTCATCCTACCTATGCACCCCACAATCTGGCACCAGTACATAAAACAACTTGGCAAAGAAAAATTTTTTGAAAGGTTAGTAAACTGCTGCAGCGTTGCTTCTGCCAATCATTGTACCACAAATACAACAGACCCAGGAAAAAAAAAAGCAAACCCAGCTGTGCGGTACTGCTTTAAACCTGCGTCACTACGACTGCCTGAAGGCTGGTTTTGATCCCCAAAAAGGATTTTCTGAGCTTTTCACATTTGAGTTTTTGTCATTTAACACCTCAACCTCAGATTAGTTAACTTCTTCTATCAATGAATAATAAATAAACATTGCATGCATAAGCTTAGGCGTGGTAACTATGTGAAACTGTACAACAAGGGAGGAAGACTGGATATGTTGATGTAATCAAAGGAAATATGTTAATTGCAACTGAAGAGTCTTAAAGAGAAATGAACTCTACTCTTATTGCCTTGAGGAGTCCCATAGGTTGCATGCTATTCACTTTAAAAGTAATGGGCTTAATTAGTCATTATATCATACTGTGAATGACTGTGTGGAAACAGATATAATTACCATCTTCAATGAGATGATTTTGCTAATAATTGTATGTGTGGAGGTTCACTGAGCTTTATTTTAATGAGTATATAGAAAGTTCCAGATGACAGCTGAGCACATTTGTCATAATATGGCGCCTTTGATCTCCAGGAAACACTTTCTGTGGGAAACCTTGAGGGACACCCTTAAATGTGTGACACTTGATCAATTTAAGCAGAGATTAAAAGAGGCTTATGGTGTTCCAGTGACATCTTCCAACACCTTATATTCCACGTTACCTATTACAGGCAACAGTGTGCACTCGGTTGTTCCTTTATGCAAAATACATCCAATGATTAATGCGCTCTATTTGCATGGGGAGGTGAACACAGCAAGCTAATGACATTCAATAAATGAGCTCATAGTGAACTTACAGCGTAGTACCTGCATTAGCAATGCATGCAAGTTAATTTTGGGTTTGATGACTATTCTTTAAAAAAAAAAAAAAAAAACATAATTATGTTTGATTAATTGTGAATGCTGTGTGTAAACTCTGGTTTCATTCCGTTCACAGAGATAGGAATATTTACATTTGTGGAAAATAAACTGCATTTTTGCCCCCCCCCCGCTCCATAACAAAACTTTTCACAACTTTACTGCGTCCAACTGGCTTATGCAGTGTTGCGTTCATTAATGTTTTTGCTCTAAAGCCCCAAATCATGTTCCTCACAATAAATGAGGCAGTTTACTTTCCTGGCAGCAACAAGAGAATAATAAGAAGAAAATCTTAGCAGTGATAGCTACTGTGGCTGCAAAGACATAAATAACACCACATTTGCTTCATTAATTGAAAACACACAAAGTTTTTGGGACTTCTACCTTTGTGAGGACAACAATCTGCATAATGGATTTCTTAGCCTTTCACATGAACTGAAAGAAATGCCTGCACTCAGCCCTTAAGCACAAGTCTTACCCTTAAGCAACACTTTAAAGGTGTCAGAAACTCAAGAATGGCATCTCTCCTATGCATTTTCCTATTATGCTGTTATTATAATTTTTTAATATCAAATAACTGATATTCTTTTGCTAGTATATTAATAAATAAATGGGTAAAGTCAACTGAAAACTCTGTTCATATATAATGAGGCAACAAAAATGTATTTTACTTGTTACTATGACACCTATTCATATATATACACAAATAGGTGTCATAGTCAACCATCTGAAGCAATGGACAGTGCGCAAGAGAGTGCAGGGAGGGTGGAGTGGATGAGTGTCAGGGGTGATTTGAGAGAGAAGGGTAGCACCAAAGTGAAAGGGATGGTTTACAAGATGGTGAAACCTGCTACGATGTATGGTTTGGGGATTGTGGCACTGACAAAGAGACAGGAGGTAGAGCTTTAGGTGATAGAGTAGAACATGTTATGGTTTTCATGGGGTGACCAGAATGGACAAGATTAGAAATGAGTACATTAGAGGGACAGTGCAGGCTGAGCATTTTGGAGACAAAGTTGGATGCAAGGCTGAGATGGTTTGGACTTGTGCAGACAAGGGATAGTGGATATATTGGACAAAGGATGTTGCATATGGAGCTGCCAGGCAGGAGGAAAAGAGGACGACCTCAGAAGAAGACTGATGGATGTAGTGAAGGAGGTGATGCAGAGGGTTGGTGTGACAGAGGAGGAGGCTAGGGATAGGGTAGATGGAGGAAGATGATCTTTTCTAAAGGGAGCAGCTGAAAGAAGAAAAGCAGTCAAGCCTGTGTGCTTCTGATAAATTAAGCCCATAAATGGTGTTTTGCATTCTTCAGTGTTCGTGAACCGGTGTTGGTGCTGTAACGTAAAATAAGTCTGATGCTAAGTCTGAAAAATCTGTTTACCATAAGTGGTTTTTTTTGTTGTTGTTGTTGGTTAAGATAAAGACTGACTCTGAAGCCTCCTCTCAGTATGTCTGAGAGTTTTTGGGCAGTGTGAGAGTGTGAAAAGATGGGAGAAAGAAGCCTGAGAGCTGGATGCACTGATAAAGAGATGCCCTATGTGAAGCCAGAGCCTGGGGGGGGGGGTGGGGGATGAAACCATGTCTAATTCATAACAGCCTTCTACAAGTTTTCTGTTGAGATTTCAACTGACAAAACTTGAACAGATATTCCCTTTAACTAATATAAAAAAATATAAAAAAAGTGGAGCCCTGTGCGAAGGCACAGATCAAGCCATGTCTGTAACAAACTCATAACAGCTGGGACTCGCTTGATGTTCTATATACTACTTCTATAAATAGAAGTAGTATATAACAAGGACAACAAGGAAAATACTGTATGAGCACTGCACAGTTTGAAATGGACCTTAAAATTTGGAGTGTTTATTTATTACAGTTACCAGGCTTTTCCAGTATTTACATCCCTTAACTGCCAGCAGTTTGTCCAAATATGGCTCACCCATGAAGTGGAAAAAAAAACCCAGTCACTTATGATTTTGTTTTATACTGATATTAAAATGGAGCAGAATGCCAAATATTTCTGAATCCAGTATTGCTGATATTTTTCTGTCTGCTGAAACCTATTATTTAATTGCAATAAATGATTATAACAGAGATCTGATGGACCAATATTAAGTGTTTCAATTTAACTTTACTTATAGTGCTACATAAATAATTGGTTCTCCTATTGGGAATGACATTTTGGAAACTATATCTGTATTTTTCATGAAAAGAAATCTTTGGGAAGTATTATTTTTCTCTGGCAAAAAGGCTGTCTTTGTTGGTTATTCCCTTTTTAGTTTACTCTTTTTGTTCTTTTGTTGTTGGAACTGTACTGAACTGAACCGAGTCCTTGATAAATCATTAATAAGAATTATTGGTGGGTTTTAAAATTGAACACTGGCAGACCCCAGTGCACACTTTGACCCTTGTGCAGAATTAAAATGTTTTTTTTTGTTTGTTTTTTTTTTTGTTAGTTTTTTTTGTTTAAATAGTTGCATGGATAGTCAGATCAGTGGAAGTAACTGAAGAACCAACAGGGAGTGAACAGGCTGCTCTTTGGCATGGTGAGGCGAGAGGGAGATGAGCAGGCAAGTTCAGGCTGTCACACAGGAAGGAGCAGAGTGAGAACAAGGAATAACTGAATACAAGAGCAAACATTAGAAATCTGCCTTGACGTTTATACTGCAGTGAAAGACTTGCGAGGAGTGAATGCTGAAGCGGCTGGAATGGAGCGGCAGAGAAAAAAAAAAAAAGCTGGCAGTGGAGGCACAGGGACCATGACAATTACAGTTCAGTCGCACTGAAGTGGGGGTGGGGGTGGGGTGGGGGGGTGATTACATCAGCCAAATGCTCTAAAGTTTGCTGTGTGATTTGAGTTTATTCCTTTATACTTGCAGTGAGCATAAATGACATTTTTACTGCTTGCTGGAAATTTAGAGTTAATGTAAAAGACACATTTTTACACAACTTATTAAATTTGACTGGGCATCCAAGCTCAGCTTTAACAGCAGTAAAAGTTAAACAAGCTGTACATTGGGGAACATTAAATTCCCCTCTAATACCTTCCTGTGGTTGACTTCACTTCTGCTCCTTTATGTTACAGAAATAGGATGAAAACTATGTGACGTGTGATTAGTGATCCACACCACCCACATTATTTATAACCCCTTAAAAAGTTGACTTCTAGTCATCCATTAGTTTTCAAATAAATTAAGTTTGTATAGAATTTGAAGGTTCAGAGGAAGAATCTTCCATAATCTACCAGCTTATCCAACATGAGTTAACATTCCTTATGTGATTTCAGCGCAATCTGTTGCATTACAGTCGTATCAGTGTTAGTTAGAGTTGTGAGAGATTTTGCAGCTCTTTCCTCCAACTCCCGTCATCTGATTCTGCTAACACGGGGGGCAAGCAATTAAGCTCCACATTGGAGAGAGGTTATCTCGAAGTCCATGACACAAGCACAACAAACGGAGTCCCGCTGCAAGGCTACGTAAACAAGACGTGCCATGGGATGTTTGTTGTCCGTTAGGAAGCAGCTATCAGCACATTTAGGGAGACTAAGAGAGGCCCACCCCTCCTCTCTCACCGCCATGAACAATACAGATTAACCTCAACAACACCCATGGCTGATTAAGAGGCTCTAGAGGGCCCTACTGCTGTTTTTGGGGAGTGACGGTTCTGGTGGAAGGCATGCTAAAGGGCCCCATTTTAAAAGCCTAAATAATGAAGAGCAAACCTTGTGACCTTCTCATTACTGCCTCCTGTGATTGTGTGGAGATCTGGAGCTGTGTAACACAGCAGCGGGTGCCTCCACCGTTATCTAACGCCAAAGATTGGAGCAATTTAGATCCAATCGCCCTCTCAGAGCTCTGACCTATTCTGTTCTCAGTTGGGAGGATATTCTTCCTGTTGGAAATAATGAAGAGATCATTTCCACTGGTTTCCTGGAGCTCAGTGGTAAGGTAACAACATCATCTAAATTCTGCATTTTTGGAAAATTATTAAAAAATTGCTTGTTCTCGGTGTCCATTTACAAATGGAAGTCATTTCCTAGTTGTTTTAGTTGACATTACATGCTCAGTCTTAAGTTTACATTTGCTTGCTTAAGATATTTATTTACATTTTGAGCCATGGTTGCAAGTTTATGCTCCTCCCTGTGCACACATGTGCCTGTTAAAACAATTCTGCAAATATTTTTCATCTGTCACAAAAAGGAATCAACGCAAAATGTTTTTATATTAGTAACTGAAAAGAAATTTCCAAGAAAATGTGTCATGCTGAAAATTATATTTATCTTCCCCCCAAAACTCAGAATACAAAAAAAAACACTGAATATATTTTTTCATTATTGAAGCAATAAAAAAAAAAAATGGCACTATAAGCCTTTTCTGTGGGTCTGCTTTTAAGCAAGGTGGAAGCTTCATGCTGGCTGATAGTTGTTTTGCTCACGTGTGGTAAACTACATGGGCCAAACCACACAGCAGGTTCACTCAGCACAACTGCCGTATTTTGCTCAGCGGTGAATCGCGGATTACTGCCTCTAAAGCAAACACAACATTACAAAGTGATTGCTACAGTTTTTTAATCAATACGCAGGTGTGGTGAATTCCTGTATTTTGCAAACTGCAGATACTATGACACCACTATGGGTTGCTAATATTTTCACTTCTAAAATATCTTTTTTTGCATTTTTTATTATGGGTATGTTTATGCACTCAAAACATGTAGTTAAGGTTAGAGAAAATATATAGGCTCATTTTTATTTAAAAAAAATCTAATATCACTCACGAAAAAGATGGTGTTTTTGACCCCTGGTTTATAAGTGGTGTACTTTGTATGCTCTCCATTTAATCCAATTACCTGCCCTCTTGGCCAGGTCTCTCTTGAAAAAGACATTCTAAATCTCAATGAGTCTTTTTTTTACCTGGATAAATAAAGGATATATAATAACCTTCTGTTAACTTCACTGCAGTTCATAAACGTTGCTTTCACTTATTCAAATTAAGTATTACTTCTGGTCACTGATTGCACTGCCATCACAACATCATTTTTTGTTTTTCATTTTTGAAAAGACATGGCTGGGAAAATGTCTACTGGGTAATGTTAATGTTTGCTTGCAATTTCCTTTACAAATGGAGTTTGAAGAGAATTACAAATGAATAGCTCTGATTTTTAAACATTCTTTCACTGCTGTCTCATCCCAAGATCTCATTTAGGAAATTGGGACACACATAGTACATACAGAATCCATGTACATGAACACAAGCCAATGCTACTGTCCCCCCCACCCCCATATCACACACATTCACATGAGCAGCACCTGGTGAAACACCACATAGAAAGCACAAACAGGACTTTCGGTTTAATCTGCAGTCTATTTCCAGTTGCGACAAATCATCTAGCAGGGAAGTCACATGGGGCTCTCCTTTCCTCTGCCCAGAATAGTCAGGTGAGTAATACATTTTTATTTCAACCTCTGCACTTTAAGGCACTGCATGTTTAATGTATGTAAACAGATATATACATATAGGTGCCAAAAAAAAAATGTGCTTAGGAAACAGGGACTGAAAACTCTGAACATTACTTAATAAGAATCACAATAATAAACACAAAACAATGCTCCTAAATCAGACGTGCTCAAGAGTCCACCAAATCAACATGGCATTTGACCATCACCACAACTGTATGTCGGGGGGGGGGGGTGCATGTATGCATTAGAGAAAGAGAACCAGCCACTGCCAGTCTCCAAGGAGAATACTGTTGTGGGGAATGATTTATGATAGTCACACCGCGTATCATAGCATGATGTATAAATCCCACACTGAAAAAAAAGAGGCCACTACTTTGCTGTGACCTCCAGTGTATCTTTCAGTAACATTGTGGCATTTCACTTAAGACAGTTATCCAAGGTGTGCATACTGGTGTGCAAGCCGCAGCAAGATGTTTGGACTGTCACTTCATGTGCGATTTGAAATGCACAGCTGCAGACGACAACACATTCCACGGCTCTGCTCCCGTTCTCTAGGGTCTCTTCTGAAAAGAGAATCAACGCAAACAAAAAGGGAACCCCACCACCCCCACCATCAACACGCCACAAAAATAGAAAACATGATTATTGAGGCTTTTTCATTTTCAATACAAGAGCTGACAGTACAGATGTAGCCATTACAGAAATACCACTTTTTTTTTTAGAGACACTACTTATAACTGTGGATCCTTGCTGCACTGTTGCTCAGGGGAAAATTCAAATTTTGTTCTTTTTTCAGCTGTCAAAATGCACAAGAGACAAAAGCAGTTGAAGGAAAGATGAGAAACTTCTGTTGCAGTGTTCTTGTTCTGATTTAATGGCATGCTGGCTGAAGCTGCATGATGGGGTTCTGGGTTTATACTGTAAAACTGTTGAAAAATAAAGTAGTTACTTCATCACAATGTATGAAAAAATTAATTCCCCCTCACAACTGAAAAATAATAGATGAGAACAATATGAACAAGAAAGAATATATTAGTTTCACATATAAGGACACTTTAAGTAATTACTATATTGTAGTTCAGATATTTAATGTATTCAAAATCGTTATGAGCACAATCACAAAACAAGGCTTTATAGATCAAATGCTTTACTCATTCTAGAAAACACAAAAATAATTTGAGAACGATACATGGTGTATAAAAAAAAATGGACAAATTCATATCTGAAAAGGGAAGCCAACATGGTGTTTTATCTGCCTTAGACCAGGAGCCTCTCTAATAGCCACCAGGGTGTGACTCCTCTGGCTGGATAGGCATTCTGCTTTTGTAGAAATCAAAGAAGTCCTACCATTAATTAATGCTTCAATCTTAAATATGATCAATCTATTTTCATTAGTTGGCTGTGTACCACAGGCTTTTAAGGTGGTAGTAATTAAATCATTACTTAAAAAGTCATCACTTGACCTAGCTGTAGTTAAATTTTTAATTAGTTTAAACTGCAGGAATGTCTTAAAGACATCCTGGAGTCATTTTTGACCAGGATATGTCCTTCAATGCACATATTAAACAAATACGTAGGACTGCTTTTTGCATTTCTGCAATTTTTTCTGAAATTAGAAACATCCTGACTCAGAGTGAAGCTGAAAAGCTAATTCATGCATTTACTACCTCTTGGCTGGACTATTGTAATTCATTATTATCAGGCTGTCCTAAAAGCTCCCTGAAAAGCCTTCAGCTGATCTAAAATGCTGCAGCTAGAGTACTGACAGGGACTAGAAAGAGAGAGCAGATTTCTCCCATACTGGCTTCTCTTCATTGGCTCCCTGTTAAATCTAGAATAGAATTTAAAATCCTTCTCCTCTCATACAAGGTCTTGAATAATCAGGCCCCATCTTATCTCAAAGACCTCATAGTCCCATATCACCCCAATAGAGCACTTTGCTCTCAGACTGCTGGCATACTTGTGGTTCCTAGGATACTTCAGGCCCCTCTTCTGTGGAACCAGCTCCCAATTTGGATTCGGAAGAGAGACACCCTCTCTGTTTTTAAGATTAGGCTTAAAACTTTCATTATGATAAAACTTATAGTTAGAGCTCGATCAGGTGACCCTGAACCCTCCCTTAGTTATGCTGCAATAGGCCTGGGCTTTTGGAGGGTTCCCATGGTGCACTCTGTTTCTTTTCATTCACCTCTTTTTACTCTGTTTATACCCCACTCTGCATTTGACCATTTTTTGTTATTAATCTCTGGTTCTTTTCCACAGTGTATCTTGTATCCTGTCTCTCTCCCCTCAGCTCCAACCAGTCGCGGCAGATGACTGCCCCTCCGTGAGCTGAGTTTACTTCCTGTTAAAAGGGAGTTTTTCCTTCTCACTGTTGCCAAGCATTTGGTGACAGTGGCAGACTCATAGAAGGTCATTTTGACTGTTGAGTTTTCTCTGTATTATTGTAGGGTCTTTACCTTACAATATAATGCACCTTGAGGTGACTGTTTGTTGTAATTTGGCGCTATATAAATAAAATTGAGGACCCAAACTTGAAGGACAAACAAAGACCGCCTGCAAGACGAGTGTGAATTTTTAATATAAAATATTAAAATTATTATAATTGAATATAACTTTCTTTCGGACCTAAAAAGGGTCACATTTGTCAATTTATCCCCCCACACGAGATTGAGCCACAGACCATATCTGTCCATAATTTACATGATGCTAAGCTTTAATGCAGTTAGAAATGTAAGGGTGGATAGGGATGTGGCAAACATTTGACCACTATGGTGGCAGCTGATGTCACAGTCCTCTCTACACAAAAATACCCAGTCACACAGCATCAACAGATGTTGTTTTAGTGCATAAATTTATCTGTGTAGCAAGAAAATGCACTCTTTCAGTAAAACCCAATGCACTGTCCAGAATTTAGTGACTATTGTTCAAAAGCAAGCCATTAAAAAACACCAGCCAGGAGAAATGTGAAGTTCTTGAATTTTTTTTCAGTTTTCTTCACATTACTTGCAGCTATGTCTGATAGGAGACAAAACATCTCTGTTTTCCATTAATGCATCACTTTAAAGCTCTTTACCATCACAGTCCATTAAGTCTTAAAGGCATTTTGAACCTCAGAAATGCCAATGAAGTGATAAGCAAAAAGTAAGCATGGATGTATATTCTTTCACAGTAATTAAGAAGTAGCTTCCAGTGCTCTTTGGAGTCATAAAAAAATGTTTTATCAAAACATCAGGTCCACAGCATCTGAGCAAGTGTTCATTAAAAAGTAAAGTTCTCATTTTACAAAGTGGTCTTCTTTTTGCTATCAGTCCTATGTGTCATGGTAACTTAATTGCAAAAATATACAGCTAGAATGAAACTTGACAGTTATTCTTGGTCTCAGTATATTTGATGTTATAGGCAAATGGTGTTTCTAAGTAATTTTATTCCAATTTGATAGTGAAAAGAAAGGCTGAAGCTCCCCAAATGTCAATTTTAATTAAACACAAAATACCATACACGAGTCCTGTTCATGAAAAAAAAAAAAATTAAGTGATAAATCTAGCATTTACCTACTGCTTTTAGACTATGGGGTCTGACAGGTGGACTATTTGTACAAAATTGCATTGACTGTGCGTTGGCAGTTTGTGTAAATCTGTGGTGTCAGGCCCTGTATGTGAAATAAAATGCACCTACACAACTCTCATATGGTCAAGGTCTCAAAATAAACTTACAACATGTTCCTTTAAAATGTATTATATGTGTAATATGACTGTTATTTTAGTTATTTAGATAGTTATTATATCACAGATAATTTAATCCAGTCTCTCCATTTCACAATTTTTGGTTTTATAGCAAAACATAAACTTTTGGTTTAGTCCCACTATTTGCATCTTTGTGATTTCTAGCCCTTTCATGCATGGAGGTCACTACAGTGTACAGGTGTTTAAAGGTGTTTCTCTATATATGCCTACACTCTAGTGGAAGCTATTGTATCATCCCATATAAAAAAATCCCATTGGTAGGTCATTGCAATGAGAAAAAGTAGTCAGTAAACCAAGATGGCCGACAGACAAGGAGAAAGACCAACCACCTCAGCTATTCTGGTTTCTACCTTCTATAAAAAGATACCATTGCAGGTAAAAAAAAAAAAAACATAAAGTGACATATTGTGTAAAGATTTTCCAAGTTTTGATTTTATATTTGGAGGAAATATAAATTAATCATCTGTCCACTCAATTATACATCACAAGCTATGTTTCAACTTAAATGCAATGTCAATAACTACCAATGTTGTCCTTGAAAATAATTCATATCCTGTAATGCTTTGGCTGTAAATAAACTGCTGTAATGTTTTTAGATTGTAATTTGAGGTTTTTTGACATCCATATTTTTTGTAGGGCTCAAAAAGACAGGCGTACAGGGTAATAGAGGAGTTTCCAGACTCAAGTGAGGAAGAGTGTGCTTCTGGTAGCAGTGATGAGGAATGGCTGCCAGTACAGACAGGTGCAAGCAGAGAAGTAGAATCAAGCAGTGACAGTGAAGGTGAGGAGGCTGGAAATGTTGCTGAGGGAGTTGAGGATGAGGAAGGAGATGAGGCTGATCAATGAGATGAGACTGACGAACCTGAGGGACCACCACTTCCCAGAGCTCAGAGGAAAAAAGCAAGGGAAAAGAGTGCCAGAAATGTTTGGAAAGCTAAGGATAACCAGTTTGAGGGAGACCTGCCTCCTTTCTTAGGAGAAAGCAAGATGAATGTTGAGGGAAGAGATCCAATAGGTTTTTTCATGCATCTTTTTACCCAGGATATGATTGATGACATTGTTACAATACAAACCTTTACGCTGTCCTGAAAGGAAAAGAAAAGCTGGCATTGACCTCAGAGGAGTTCAAAACATTTCTTGGAATGAATATGGTAATGTCATATGTCAGATACCCAAGATCCAGAATCTACTGGTCATCGGAGACAGGCCTTCGTCTTGATCTGATAGCCGATGCAATGCCATGAACAGATTGAGCAAATTCTAAGATACATGCACTTTGTTGACAACTACTCACTGGACCCCAAAAATGCTGACAGGTTTGTCAAAATCAGACCAATTTTGGATCCACTCAAAGAAACCTTCTGCTCAGCACTTGATGCAGACGAATTTCAGTCGGTCGATGAGATGATGATTCCCTACAAGGGACGCCTGTTTATCGAACAATATGTCTCCAAAAAACCCAAGCCCTGGGGAGTGAAAGTGTGGGTGCAAGCAGGATCCTCTGGGTACATGTACAGTACAACTTTGAACCCTATTAAGGTCCAGCTGGTGGACGAGGTGAGATCAGTCAGCTGGGAATGGCCGGAGATGTAGTCATGTGCCTTTGTGAAGACATTCAGGATAAGAATCACAAGGTGTTTTGACAATTTCTTTTGCACCATTCCCCTCCTTCAAGAGCTGGAACACCAAGGGATCTATGGCACTGGCACATGCAGAATCAACAGGCTCCATGGAGCACAAGAGAAGCTCAACAGTGAAAAGCAACTCAAGCAAAGAGGAAGAGGATCTGTCTCTGTCGTGACCAATGGGCAAAACATCACTGTTACACATTGGTTGGATGGTTCAGTGATTCACATGGCCTCCTCCTGCACTGGCCTGTCCCCAATAGATGTGGCACAGAGATGGAGCAAGAAACAGAAGCAGATGCTCAACATCCAAAGGCCGTTCTCTGTGAAGCTATACAATCAGCATATGGGTGGAGTAGATCTGATGGATCAGTGTGTCGCAATGTATCCCCACAGACGCAGAAACAAACGGTGGTACATCAGAGTGTTTCACTTCCTTGATGTCACAACTGTGAATGCCTAGCATCTCTATAGAATGTCTGGAAATAAAGCAAAGGATCTTCTGCAATTCAAGGCATCGACAGCTCGTGCTCTCATCAATGCAGGATCCGTGAAGATACACGCCAGAGGCAGACCCAGTGCCACTCCACCACCGGCAAAACGGAGAGCAGTCGCAGATACTAAGAGGAGAGAAGATGCTCAGTTCAGACATAACAGTTCAGAGACTTGACAGGAATATGAGAAGCTAGATACTATGAGGATCTACGCTCAGTTCAGTGACTGTTACTTTTGTTACGTTATCCTCAGTTCAGAGAGATTGTATTTATTTTGTAACCTTGTTTTACATCAATCATCAATCAATCAATAAATTACAACTAAACCTACATAAATGCCATGTTATTACATTGATGTACACTTGAGTGGACAGATAAATATATCTTTATAGAGTAAAGATAGAAAAAAAGTTTTTTTTAAAAAAAAACTTGTTTTACATCTCTAAATATGTATAAAAACACTTAGTAAAAAAATCCTGACTGATCTTATCATAATTCATGCATGAGAGGGCTAGACATATATTGCAGATGTTTTGTTTTAATAAATAATCAAATGAACACATACATAAGATCTCTGAATAACCTATGCTCCCAGCACCAAACATTGTGGTGTAGACCAAAACAGGACTAAAAGTGGGATTAAAAATCATAAAAATTGTACTGAAAAAAGTAGGAAGGTCAGGCAGAGCAGGGTAGGTAAAATAAGGAATATTATATTAGGATCTTAAGTCTACTTCACTTTAACATTTATTCATTTATGTTCAGTGTGTGTGTGTGTGTGTGTGTGTGCGTGTGCGTGCGTGTGTGTGTGTATTTTCACCATGCAAGGAATGTTGCATCAGTGTTTCAATTCTCTGTTTGTCACCTTTTTTAATGGCTTCATCATTCAGTGGTTACTATTGCAAAGCCATAAATGAACATCCTCAAAACCTGGGTGCCTGAGAAATAAAAAATGTGAACAATCCAGGAACTTTGCCAAAAGATTCTCGTAATCATTTTCTACTCTATTGCACCATCTGTTAAAGTCGACAATAATTAGCTCTACAATTACCTGTGAATATATAAAGCTCTCTTCATTCCACGTTGCCATGATTACTTCACTGTATTTTCACTCTTTAATGTTACCAGTGCACATCTGTAGAGGATGACCAGGGAGAATACAGAAGACTCCAGAGATTGTTTTCTGAAGATGAGAATACATCATTTAAGCAGAATCTCATTTAGACTTCAAACTCAAAAGTTTTTGGAAAGAAATAAGCTATTTTATACCAACCGGCAGATGAGCCCAGTTAGGTACCTTGTGTGCATGTGGTTACACGTAAGGTATAAAATTCAGAGCAGGGACGTGAAATTCAGAGACCAAAGCCAGACAGGTGAGCTGTTGTTCCCTTACTTCTTTTTTATTCACTTCTTAAAGAATAATTACAGTGTGTTACAAATTTCCACTGTGTTGTATTTCAACCACTAGTTCCATTAGATATTAAATTATACATAACACTGCAATCACTAAAGCAATTACTGAGATCTGGCAATGGGGCAACACTGAAATTAGGTCCAATTGGGAAACAAACACTATCAGACATGGCATCATCAGCCTCTTGGTTTTGCACACGTGGATCTTCCTGTGCAATAAGGTATTATTGCAGCATCTCTTTCTGAGCAATGCCATTTACTTTACTGATTAAAGTATAATAAATCTTTTTTTAACAAAAAAGGGTGAATGGATCTTGAAAAATGAACACCAAATTGAAAATGCTAATACCTGACAAAACAACAATTACATTTTAATCACAAAGGACCCATTTAGAAGAAGCCAGTCACACTGTAAGATTTTGCAGTAACTAATAGTGAGGTAATAAGACCATATAATTTATGCGCATGATTTAATGAGATATTTCCAGCATAATGCCTATGCAGAGCTTTTACTTGTGCACCTCTGGGTTCACCAAGATTTGGTTAGATTTGAAATTGCCTACTTTTGCTGAGTAATTGCCTGTTAGGAAGAAGAGCTTTTTGGAATGTATTTTCTCTTTATACATTCCCACTCTCTCCTGTTTTCTACAGTGGTATGGTGGCTATATTCATACAAATAAGTGCAAAAAATGTATTATACATTGTATACTTGGCACAAAAAGTAAGAATATTGTGGTTGGTTGATTATTTCTTTGTTGTAACAGTGTTTCTTGGCAACAAGTCTTATACCGCTGGAAAGCCTGTCAATAGCACAATAAGCTGTTTGGCTTCGGCAGAGAAGATTTGGCAAGTTTTTCATGGGTGCAACCCACATACTCTACTGCTCAAACCACACATGTATTTTTCTTGCAAATGTGGCAACATTTAAGAGAAAGTAAACAGGCTTTCCAACGGTATAAGATTTATTGCCAAGAAGTATTGCTAAGGCAAAGAAATGATTAACCAAACACAAATGTCCTTACTTTTTGTGCAAAGTGTATATGAACTGAGTTTCCTTGCCTGAGGAGAATGCAATGAAATAAAAGTTAACTCAATCTCTACTTTAGTTACTAGTGACATTTTTCTCTAAACAAATGTGCTCTATTAAATCTAATCACAAAATTTACCATTGTGCTTGCTGCAGAATACTGAGGTCTTCTCCACCTCATACCAAACCACATTAAGGACCTTCATAAGCAATTCTGAGGTTGCTCAAAATATACAAAATGATTTTTTTCCCTGTTAAGAAAGTGCTCCCAGCATAATTTTTTCTCAGACCAAACTTTCTATAAAGTTTAATAACTTTTTCTTTATCAATATTAGATCAGATTTCATAAATCAACAAGCTCACTACCTATCAGTCATCATTAATAAAGCCTAATCATGAGAAAGACAGATAAAGGTAAATTGGGAAAATCATTTTGAGTGACACATTTGACAGATTATGTATCTCTGCAACTCATTTTATTTCTATCAATAATCATGTTTAAGATATTTCATACAATTCATTTAACTTTATTGGGTTTATTCCAAGATGTTTGTATTTAACTGTCAAGATATCCTCCCTCCAGCTAGAAAAATAACTTTAGATAAATTTAATTTTCAATTTGTAATTTGATTGAATAATGATAAACATTTATTGGAACATGGCATATGACGGAACCATCAATCATGCTTAGGGAATATCATGACTTCTACTAATTCAGCTTAGACTTCCAAATCCTTTGATATATTTGCAAAAATTATTTAATTTTAGGAAACTCAGGTGACCTTCTTTCAATATCCTCTCATTGTGCTGTAGCCCATACTGTAAATTCTCAATGCTTAATCTGTCAGTGAACACGGACCTATTTGAGAGTCTGCCGGTGTGCTGTGTGGTGGTGCTAGGTCTTGGCAGATGCACGGGATGGTGAAGGGCTCTCACAGAGGTGATTAATCAAAGCTGACATTTGGATGGAAATGAGCTAAGTTGGAGGGCTCATCTCAGTAATAACAGAGTGCTGCAGAGCCATTGTCCAATATACAGAATTTAACTTGCATGAAGTATTGCAGTGAAGCCATAACTGCTTTATGTCGGCCATAATATAAAAGAAATATTAGTCCAAATAGCTCATTGGCTATATTAAATATACACTCAAATCAATTAAAGCCCAAGTTTTATTCAGAAACTGAAAGTCTTAATTATCATAAGATATTTCAGCTTCTTAAAAAGATGAGCACTCCCTCTACCAACTAATTATCAACAACATTTTCACTTGTGTAAATCTAATTTATCATAACAGAAAAGTATTTCAATATAAAGCAAAGTAACATGAACTTGCAAAATGTGTTACTCAGAGTTCACTTACTGATTTTTGTTCATTCATAATACTTTATTTTTGTTAATTCATTTTTTGTTTTTTGGGGGGTGTCATTCACTTCTCAAAGCAGTAATCAGTAGATAAATAACAGATGGCTGTACTTTAAAGGATTACATACTTAATTCAGATTATAATAACTGGACCATTTCCAGAACAACTGAGCAAAACTCCATCTGCTGATGGAAGCTGTTAAGATCCTCAAGGACCCCCAGAAGGGATTGTCCCATCCAACTACCGGCCAAGAACCTGCCTCAGTACAAAATGGAATCTCCTGTCAGGCATCATAGCAGCTAAGATGAACAGGCGCATGGCTCAATACATGAGCGTGGCCCAGAAAGGAATTGACAGAAATACCAGAAAACATCAGTTACTGGTAGATAGAGCAGTCAATTGAGACTTTTATGACCAGACTGACTGACCTGTGCACCGCCTGGATTGATTACAAGAAATCCTATGATTCAATGCAGAACACACGAATCCTGAAATGCCTAGAACTGCACAAGATCAACAGAGCCTAAGAGCCTTCATCAGGAATTCAGTGGGGATGTGGAAATCAATGCTAGATGCCAGCTCCAAGCCAATTGCACAAGTCACCATAAAGTGCAGGATTTACTAAGGAGATGCTCTGTCCCCACTGCTGTTCTGTATAGGTGTGAACCCCTTCTGCCAGATCACTAACAAGACTGGCTACAGATACCAACTACGGAATGGAGCAAACATCAGCCACCTCTTATACATGGATGACATCAAACTGTATTCAGGAGCAGAGGTGGGAAGTAACGAAGTACAAATACTTCGTTACTGTACTTAAGTAGATTTTTTAGGTATCTGTACTTTACTTGAGTATTTATTTTTCTGTACTTTTTACTTTTACTCCCTACATTTTTACACAAGTATCGGGCTTTCTACTTCTTACATTTTCAAAACAGAATCGTTACTTTTTAGCACGTCGGGGAGAAGTTTGCGTTTCCGGTCAGTGCGCCGTCAGTCATCAAGCGATCTGAGCCTAAACGGAGGAATATTAACATATAAGAGACAATCGTACTTGCGTATCCTCCATCACCGGGGCTTATCGGGTACAAAGGGATTAAATACACAAACCCATGTAATTAATGTCTCATTTACAGCGCTATAATCAGGGGTCACAGCGGGCCGGACCGAATCCGTAAGTTACGCTCGCAGGACATAAACAGCTTAGCTAGCGCTACTGAAGAGGAGCGAGCATGAAGGGAGTAACGTGTGGCAGGTAAATGCAACGTTTTTAAATGCTCAACAAATATCAGCAAACACACAAAGTGTGTGCAGTTTGTCACACAGTGTGTCTGCTAGCTAAAAGAAGAGCTGCTGCATTTCAGGGAGAGCAAAGAGAGAGAAGTTCACTCAGAGATGGAGAAAGAGGACAGGAGAGGAAGAAGGGAGGCTAGAATTAAAGGTAAGGACTGGAAATAAACTGAAGTATACTGACTTGACTTGACTTTGTGTAATTCAAAGATTGTATGAAAATACTGCAGTTTAGTACGTAATAAACAGGTTATCTTGTTGTACTGTATTTACAGTAAACCTCTGTGTTGGTGCACTTTGTGTTCATGGTCAGAGTTACAGGTTACATCAGTGCAGCAGAGATGAGTTTGAATCAAAGCTG